>NC_064770.1:0-276888 GCF_011397635.1 Epinephelus fuscoguttatus | reverse complement strand
TTGTATTTATTTTCATCTACATAACATAGTTATCATCACGTGGCATATTTATTTAAGTAAGTTACTTAACAAACATACTTATTTTAACCTAAACCATATTCTTTTTCTAAGTAGGTATTTTTGCCTAAACCTAAAGTAACTGGTGAAACCTACATTTCCTGTGAATCGAGAAGTGAAAGGACACATGTTGCATGAAACAAGGGCTAACTCGGGCGTCATGGTTTATAGTGTTGGGCCACTGACCAAGTTACCATATTTAACTAGCTGGGAGTGAAAACGTGCTGGATGACCACTGGTTTTATTCTGCTGACAATAGCAGTAGCTGCTGGAGACATTATGTTTTTGAAATGTCCTTCGGTCTGTCCATACGTCTGTCCCATCCTTGTGAACATGATATCTCAAGAATGCCTCAAGGAAATTTCTTCAAATTTGGCGCAATTGTCCACTTGGACTTGGTCATAGGTCAAAGGTCAAGGTCTTTGTGACCTCATCTGTCTCATTCTTATGAACGTGATACCTTGAGGGTTTTCTTCAAATTTGGCACAAATGTCCACTTGACCTCATAAAATGTGTTTTTGGCCATAACAAAAGAATTCATATGCTAATTATGACAAAACTTCACACAGATGTCTAACAGGATAAAATAGGTCAATGGTCAACTTTGCTGTGACATCATAATGTTCTGCATAAACACTTTTCTGGCCATTACTCAATGTCATATCTCAGGAACAGAGGGGGGAATATTTAATCAGATACTTTATTGGTGACACTCATCTTGGGTGCCCACCTTGAAACTGTGCTGATTTTACAGATGCTCTGTGCTGCCAGTGGGAAGATGTGTATGAAGCATTCATATTTTCACAAACATGGATGTAAACTGTAAGAGAACCTTGACTGGTGTGCGGAGGCATACAACCAGGAGGTGGTAATTCTAGCTGTCACCTAATACTATGTTTTGGCCAACAAAGAAATATAGCTATAGGCTAGGAGTCTAACAAAAGTTATGCGTGTGAGAAGCTCGTGTTCAATGCATCTTGGTGCATGAAGGCATGGCTCTGCAAGTAGGAGAACTTAGATGTTATTGCCTCAGTTAACTACACTAACCATTAACACTGATTAGACATCCATATAAAAGGTGGCACATTTTCCCTGTAAGTCCAGATCAAATAAGAACTTGCAAGAATAAGTCACCTGGGGTTGATTTTCTTGATGGAATGCTATTGAAACCCCAGTGATTACAGATATAATGAATCTATGTCTCACTAAAAATATATGGCCACGGGGATGGAAAATTGCAAAAATGATACCAATACCAAAAAACAAAAAGTTGCAGTTTTCTGAGTCAAATAGTCAACCTTTAAGTTTATTGCCAATTCTAAGTAAAATAATGGAAAGAGTCATGCATGAGCAAATTCAGTCATATTTTTCTTATAACAACTTATTTTCACCATGCTTATAGGGAAAAATACTTCACGGCAACAGCTTTGACCCAAATGTTTGACGATTGGTGTAATGATCTCGAGCAAAAGAAAATGATCGGAGCTGTTTTTCTTGATTTTTCTGCAGCCTTCGATATTCTTGATCATGAATTATTATTAGGAAAATTGAGTTCTCGTCCTCAGCTTTATTAACAATTAAAAGTTATCTGAGTGAAATATGGCAAATGGTTTATTTTAATGGAAGTCAGTCAGATTTAAAACAGGTCAAACATGGAGTACCCCAAGGAAGTTGCCTTGGACCTCTTTTGTATTCTATTTTCACCAGTGATTTCCCCTTGGCATTAAATACAGCTCACATGGCAATGTATGCTGATGATACAACAATGTATTTAACTGGAAGAACTATTGATGAATTAAATGAAAATTTAAGTGAAGAAATGAAGTTGGTTTCAGAGTGGGTTAGCTGTAATAAACTTATTTTGAATGTACAAAAAACAACCAGTATGGTTATTGGATCAAAATATTCATTGCGTTCAAATCCAAAGCTTGATATTACAATTAATAATCAATCCATCAAACAAGTGAATGAAGTTAAATTACTAGGGATTAGATAGATAGATAGATAACACATTATCATGGGATATACATATTAAGAGAATAATAACTAACATTGGAAATATTCTTTCTATGACTAGAAGATGCTCTAAAAATTTAACAACACAAACCACTAAACTGGTAATCCAAGCTTTGGTTTTGTCACACATGGATTCTTGTACAGTTGTTTGGTCCAATGCCTCACTAGCCAACATCAGAAAACTGCAACTTACACAGAATACAGCAGCATGTGTAATACTTTCCTGTGGAATGAGGACAAACATTTGTAAAATGCATGCCAGTCTCTGTTGGTTGGATGTTAAGAATAGATTGTCATATTTGTTGATGGTATTTATTAGAAATGTTATCACAACAAAGATGCCAAATATTTTTTATAGAAAATTATCTTTTAGTTCAGAGACACATAATTACTCAACTCGTCATGCTAGGGGAGGTTATTTTACCTTACCCAGAACATCTTCTAAACGTACAGTAATATACAGAGCTATGAAGGAGTGGAATGCTCTTCCTAATTATGTTATACAACAGAAAAACATGGTAACTTTTAAAATAAAACTAAGAGATTATTATTTAACTCAAAATTTCAACCATTAGTCACCACAGGTCATTTATACCTGTTCTCCGTGTTTGGGTCATGGCATATTGTGTGACAGGATATACAGTAAATGTTTTGTGATGATTCAATGTGGGAGCTTGTAATTCGGATGTTCAGTGTTCATCTTGTGTCGCGTGTGTTCTATGTATTTGTATTTGTGTATTGGTATGTATTAAGTATGTCTTGTATATGTATTGTCACTCATGAAGATGAAAAGACCCCAGGAAGAATAGTGGCTGCTTTGCAAAAGCTAATGGGGATCTTAATAAACTAAACTAAACTAAACTAAACTAAACCAATAGGCCAGATGGTGGCGCTATAATTTAGGTCAAGGAAAATTTAGTTTTGAAAGGCCACCACCCTTGCACCTTATGTGAGATTGACTTGAAAGTCGACACACCTGGTCAGGTGAAGGGGTTCTATGAAAGCCTGAAAACCCTCAAGGTCCGGCCACTACATTGTCTGCCATATAGAATTTTTTGAAAAACACCTTTTTGACATCTCCTCCTAAGGTGTAAGTCCGATTTGCACCAGACTTTCTGTGCTTCATCAAGGGATGAAGCTTTTTCAAAGTTATCAAAGACTTTTTGATATGCCATGGTGTTGTGATGATATTGACCAATGAACTTTAGGGGGGCATGGTTCAGCACATAAATGGAATTTACTCCTTAACCATCGAGCCTATTGTCACAAAACCTGTAGGAAATGTCGAAGTTTGATTCAAATCAACCGATAGGGGGTGCTACACATGCAAAAAGTTGATATCTCACAATCAGCCAGCGCTATTTGTACTAAACTTGGTTTGCATCATCTTGGGTCATATCTCAGTCATTGTACAAAATTTGAAAATGATTGCTTGAAGGGGGCATGGCTTATTACAATAAATCTAAATTTCAAGACATTTCACATTCCATACTTCAAAAAATCATAATAAATCACCAGTGGGCCCTGCAGAGCTAAATTCTTTTTTAACACATCCACTGAATTGTGACAGACTTTGCTGTACTGCAACCTATAGTCGATTCAGAAGTCCGTCACTCTATATTTTTAATAATATGTAAAAGTAATTAACATCTACATATCCAAAAGTCTTCATCTAAATGCAACCACCACTGCCACAAACATTCTTTGGATGTCACATGTTTCAAATGGTGTTGAGATCTGTTCAACAGTTAGGTCACAGTGATATTCATTGTCTTGTTATAATTTGTACTGTATGCACAACATTTTCTTTTTCATATAATTTTCAACCAAATGTCACCAAAATATTTGACAATATACCTGAAATCAGCAAAATGATGTGTGATTTTTTTCACAATTTTATCACCAATGCTTCAACTGTTTTTGATATCTCACTGTGTTTTACAGATCGACTAATGAACTTTTAAGGGGGCATGGCTCAGGAAATGACTCCACAATGTTAAGGCCAATCATCACAAACCTTGCAAGCAATGTCTTAAGAGGTACCAGGAACATATCCTGAGAGTTTCATTCAAATTGACCACTAGGGGGCACCACAAATACAAAAAGTGGGCATGCAGTAACACAAATCAGACTAGAAATCAGTAATTGATTATCCAATCACTACAAAACTTGCAGGGTATGTTGAATAATAATGAACCACATGTATTATTTTACTTTACTTGTGGTCAGTCAGTACTCTCAGTTAAAGGCAGCCACATCTGGAACAGTATACCATCAATGATACTGGACTGTAACACATATGCCATATTCAAAACACATCTAAAGAGGTGGCTTATAAGTAACCAAACCTGTAATTACTGTTAAGGTGCAGTGCATGTTTGGACATATACGTATGAGCATGCAATGAGCCGATCTTTTCTTCCTGTGTCTATTTACTATGTTTCTATTATGTCTCAATCAAACATGCAAACACTGTTAAGGTGTAGTGCTTGTTCAGGTGTGTATGTAGGAGCATGCAAAGTACCGATCTTTTTTCCTGTGCCTATTTAATATGTACTTTATTATGCAATTGACAGAACGTGGATATAAGCACTACAGCAATTTAACCCTTATTGTCCAAATATCCTCCACTAACATCCATCATAATCACAACTAGAACAATGTACTGGACTTTACATTGCTGCAGTCTCACACTCCATCTTTACACCCCAAACAGTCCCTTCTCCCCCATCTGACTATTAATTGGTTTCACTTAAAAACAGGACATAAGCGTACACATGCATAATATGCAATATGACTTTTATGCCTCATTGCGCGATTTATACTGTTAAATTGTGATTGTTATGTTTTTATTTATTGTAATTGCTTCATCTATAGTATGGTTAATGCATTTACTTTTTAGGAACTTTTGCCTGCACCATCTGGTGGGGGGGACTAGCAATATAAATCAGCACTTGGCTGCAACTGGACACATTTATGTTTTTATTTCTATGAAAATGTTCATTAATGTACACTGTCCCCCTTGAGAAAAATAAAATTGAAATTAAAATTAAAATCGGTTAATAGGGGGTGCCACAAGTTCCAAAAAATGCAATGGCCTTTGACAAAATTCAGCCATAAATCAATGAGGATTTTTTCCTAACATCACCAAACTCTGTGGATTTTTTTTTAATCAAGCCATTAAAGCATGTCCCCAAAATGTTCCTACAGTTGTCCAATAAGAAACCACAGTGCTTCCAAAGGAGAGCGTGGCCCAATAAAGATTTGGACATAAATGAATGATTATCTGTCTGATTGTCATAAAACCTGCTGGTAATCTTTAATGCAGGTGTCCTTAACTGTCAAAGGTCTTTATTCTACCCAGCTTTCAAGTTTTAAATGTCCATGCTGGCTTGAACCCCAGAATTGCCGCTTGCAGCTATATTTCCTTCTTTGTCACTCCTCCCACATTATAGTCATTGGACCCATTCTTAATATAAAATACAAATTTTTGCAGCTTTTAAAAGTCTGTGACCATGCAACATATTTTATCTCATAAATACTGATAATCATCTCACTAAATCCACTTTGTATACATATTAACAAGGCACTCTGTGGTCACATCAGGGCTCAGACCTCTAAAGCTCCTGTGTGTAAGATCTGAAAATTTCAGACTTTGGCAACTTCAGGTGGTAGGATGATACAAACATACAACAGCAGAAAGCAATGCATACTGGCACAACAGTTAAAAAACTTATGACTTAGCATATTATTTGTCCCAATTAAATGCGCCTCAAACAATATACATCTGAAATTTTTTTTAAAAAAAGTGAAACAAATAATAAAAGAGCAAACACGACACTCTTTAAACAATGACCTTGAGTCAACTGTGTATGTGTGTTTGTGTGTATGTGTGGCATCAAAAAATAAAAATAAAATTTGGCATTATGAAAGGAAATACTGGCAAAAAAAAAAAATTCCACTGAAAATTAAAACACGGGCACAAACAATTAATTTATCTTTATATGCTTTGCATTCCAATGTGATTTCAGTGACTGTCTTCTAATACTTACTTCATGTCACTCACTTTTTGAGTATCATCTTGACTTAGAATTCCGACATTTAGTCATAAGGTATGAAGATCAAAACCCAACGTTTGCAAAACATCATAATGTTAATGTCGACACAATGTGAAATTTTAATGTTGTTAGTCATTAAAAATATTATCAATCAGATATTCATTCAAACCTTGAACACAATGAGTAAGCTGTTTGACCCCAGTAAGCCTCTGGCTTTAACGTGCATCTACAGCAGTGGCTTTCATGCGTTTACCTGGAACTCCCACACAGCAAGTCTGTTTCTCTCTGCTGGCGTTTTTTTAAATAGGGCCTGATGTTAGCTATGATAGCTGACATTATCTGACAGTAGCTGATGACAGCTCTTGTTCCAGCGAACCCCTGCCAGACCAGCATAACGTCAGTTAAAAGTTAACTTTAACCAGCCAGTTTATATATTAAAAACCATAACCACACATTTTTACATATTAAAAACCAGTGAAACAGACTTAATGTACTTGCTGTTTGAGAGTTCCAGGTCAACTTATGGAAGACGGAATTACCATTTATGGTCCTTGCACCTCCCCTCAAACTCCTCCCATCCACAGACAGAAGTTTAAAACTGAAAAAAAAAGCTGTCAGCATAAAACTAGAATTACCACCTGGAAGCTGTATGCCTCCGCAAACCAGTCAAGTTGCAGTTACAGTTTACATCCATGTCTGTATAGAGTCATTTGTAGCCATGACAGTAGACAATGCTTCAAATCTAAAGGTTGCTGCCAAGAAGCTACATATTCTAAAACATGGATGCCTCACATCTTCCCCTTAGCAGCACAGAAGATCTATATGTTCAGCACGGTTTTAAGGTGGACACCCAAGATAAGTGTCATCTATTAAGTATCTGCCCAGATCTCTCCCCTTCTGTCTCTGAGATATGACGTTGAAAACATTATGATGTCACAGCTAAGTTGACCTTTGACCTTTTGGCTATAAAATGTTGGCACTTTATCATTTTATCCTATTAGACATTTGTGTGCAATGTTGCCATAAATAGTGTATGAATTCTTGACTTAAGGCCACAAACTGTTTTGTGAGCTCACTGTGATCTTGACCTTTCACCACCAAATTTTAAGCAGTATATATGGTTGAGTGTAGACGTTTGTGCCAAATTTATTCCCTCAAGGTGTTCTTGAGATACTGCGTTCACGAGAATAAAACAAACACAAGGTCACAGTGACCTTGACCTTTGACAACCAAAACCTAACCTGTTTATCATTGAGTAGAAGTAAACATGAGTGCCAAATTTGAGGAAATTTCATCAGAACACATGAGTATGCAAAAATAAATAATTATAGTCTGTTTTATTTTTCCAGTGGAATTGTTTTCAGTGCCAATGTGTCCTTCTGTATTGCCAGAATTTATTGTCATAGCCAAAACTTTGTGTCACTGCTGTAGCTCCATATGACCCTGGAGTGCAGGGAGTCACCTTGGAGACAGTGGAGTCAAATCTACAATAGAAGAAAAAACAATAATCAATATCAAATGAGATCCTTCAACAACAACAAAGATTAATTATCCGTGGTGGCAAAGAACACAAAAACAATTCAGTCTGATCCAGATGCTACAGACACAGCACCTTGGGAAGTATGGAACTAGAACAGTCTCAAAATGAATAAGTGCACACAGAAATTAATAAATGCACAAAAAAGGATTCACAAATGTATATTCACAAATTGTGTATTATAAAAAAACCCTATGTATATATATATATATATATATATATATATATATATGCTGTAAAGCCCTGTGAGGCAAATTGTGATTTGTGATATTGGGTTTTATAAATAAAATTGATTGATTGATTGATTGATCGATTGATATATATGCATATATATATGACTCAAAACACAAACACATTTTCAATGCACACAAAAACAAATTTCATTCCATATATAAGTAAAAGAAAATCCATATATAAACAATAAGATTTATAAACATGTTTGTGATGCACACACAAATATTTCTTGTTTTAAATATGTGCAATTGAAATTCACAAATGTACGCATGTAAAAGTATTTGCAATTTTCATCAAATACATATTTGGAGGTTGTTACATTGATATATGATGTATATACAAACCTGCATTTACAAAGTGCTTTTAATTTGTAAACTTCCCTGCATTTGTGTGTGCGAATTTTGAGACTCCCCTGACGTGACTCGATTCACAAATGCATTTTTTCTAAGAGGGGATTGTCTGCAGCCAATCATATGTCTCACTCCTTTACAGCCAATCACATGAGTGCCTCCCCACGAGGGGTGTTATATGATGTCATTAAAGCGCGCGCAGGTGGAATGCTGCGTTCGTTTTGTACTTGGAGGTCGGAAGTGGGAATGACATCACCTCCGAGTTGACAACAGTTTTTGCATTCTAGTTGACGATGGTGGACAAGACGGAAAAAAACATGGACGCCCGCAAGAAAGCCTTTGTTGCCCTTGTACTTTCGTATAGACAGCTTCAAAACCATCATGCACTCCAACTGATGAAAGCTGCATATGAGGCTGACCTAATGTAAAACAAATAAGATAGAATTGCTATAAACAGTACTTTAGCAGAGTGTTTACTCACTATGTATGTTACCGACAGCCATCGTGAATTTGTAAGTTAGGGTTGATGCGGTTGCTCCGAGTTTCCTAGTTGGAAATCCGACCTCAGGGTGCGTTCGAGTTTAAACTTCCGACTGAGAACTGTGTTTAATCATACATAGTGATTAAACACTCTGCTAAAGTACTGTTTATAGCAATTCTATCTTATTTGTTTTACATTAGGTTAGCCATACCCATAGTACTGTTAAATTTTTATCCGTGGGCATGTTGCTATGCTGTCTGTATGTGCAAAATGCCACATAGAGCGTTGTTATCAACTGATATTGCTAACAGTGGTGTTGGGAACACAAATTCGGGCTTCACACGGAGGCACCAAAATGTTAGGATTTAAATTCGGGCTTCACACGGAGGCACCAAATATGTTAGGATCAACATATTTTTACGTCACACAGCGGCACCAAATATGTAGGGATTTAATTGGCTATCGGAAATAATTAATAATTATTAATAATAATTAATAGTCGTGTTAAATAATGTGACTTAATTAACATTAAATCACCTCGTGGGGCACCATTCTGTAAAGGGAAAAATGATAGCCAGTTAAAGATATCAGTCTCATAAAATAGGCTATTAATTTTGAGTTCGATTAATAATTAAATTAATGACAACGACCAAAATTAACGGTAATGCCTGAAGGACATCAGAGTTCTTGACGCAGCAGAGGCTGACTATTCATTCACTCTTGTGCAACAAGACAGCAGGTATGATTCCAAAGCAAACCAAAACACACAAATTCTAACTAACTATATACAAGCTTGGTGTGTGTGTGTGTGTGTGTGTGTGTGTGTGCGAGAGAGAAAAGAGAAAGACAAAGGCGGGTGTGGTGATCAAAGAGCCGTTTGGCCTACAAAACAAAATGGCTGACAACAGAGAACTACAAGATGGCCGAATCAAAGCTGGCTTCAGATCGGGGAAGGTGTTTGTCTGACCGTGTGGTCAGGACAAAGACAAAGGAAAAGAAGCGGGAACTTTGAGATGCCTGTTTGGGTATAGCTCTGTTGAAAGCCTATTTGTTAATGAGTCTATGTGAGTGTGATATGTGTTGCAAACGGTCTGGATTAGTGCAGAGATTGTTTAGTTGGGTGCAAGAATCTGTTTGTGAACAGTATTAGCAAACTAAACACTTAGCTTTGGTGAAGCCAACTAATCAATGACCTAACTGCAAACTATCACAACAATAACACAATGACAGCATTAAATCACATACAACAAGTTAAACAGTCTTAGCCTGTAAAGCTGTAATATGCTATGCCCAGTTGTTACGTTACTGATCCTTGAATGGATGGGAGAAAGAGTCACTTGGTGGTGTACTGCTTTGTTAGCCGACAGAAGAAGGCAGGGAAGATGGTTCCAGCTGCAGTCTTTGCTGTGTCCTTTGTTCCAAAGGTGAAACTCCGAGGAAGCTGGTTGCTGAGGGTTTAGCAGAGTTGGATGCTGGATGCTAACTCACTTGGTTCTCTTCGTTGCTGGAAAGTTAGCTGCAAACCTTGTGTTTGCAAGAGAGTCTATGATCAATTGCCCTCCCTTTAGTGGTTTGGGGCTATGGAGCAAGGGTCTGGGCCTCTGCTGTTCCAGGCCCAGCTGGAAAGAGGTGTGAGCTGCTCCGCAGTTGGAGCAAGAGCTCTGAGCTGTTGTAGCTCCAGAGCAAGAGAGAGAAGGCTTGGAGGGAGCAGACCTTCTACAGAGTTTGGTGACATCACAGAGAGGCATGTCACTGTAACAGTACTGTCCAATCAAGTTGTGAGACTTGTGTCTCACTGAGGTGTGAGGTGAGACCTCCTGGAGATGGGTGTCAAATAGCTGTCTTTGTTTGGAAAACAAAGAGCATGCAGAGGAAAAAGCCTTTAAATCTCCAGTTTAGATTTTACCAAATGACAAAACATCTGTGGTCCTGTGAATCCCAACAGTGGCTACGGCTAGCCCAACGGTAGAACGGTACCGTCCATGTTTCTTGGACCTAAAAGAAAATCGGCCTAAGGTCTTTTTAACATCATGCCGGAGGACTACAGTTGAAAATTAGCCTTTGGCTAACACCGGCACATTTACAGCAATGTTCATTAACGTGCACTGTCCTCTAAATAAATAAAATGAGAAAAAAAATTTCCGACTTGTCCACCGTTGTCAACTAGAATGCAAAAACTGTTGTCAACTCGGAGGTGATGTCATTCCCACTTCCGACCTCCAAGTACAAAATGAACGCAGCATTCCTCCCACCTGCGTTAATGACGTCATATAACACCCCTCGTGGGGAGGTACTCATGTGATCGGCTGTAAAGGAGTGAGACATATGATTGGCTGCAGACAATCCCCTCTTAGAAAAAATGCATTTGTGAATCGAGTCACGTCAGGGGAGTCTCAAAACTCGCACACACAAATGCAGGGAAGTTTACAAATTTAAAGCACTTTGTAAATGCAGGTTTGTATACAGTATATATCATATATCAATGTAACAACCTCCAAATATGTATTTGATGAAAATTGCAAATACTTTTACATGCGTGCATTTGTGAATTTCAATTGCACATATTTAAAACAAGAAATAGTTTTGTGTGCATGACAAATGTTTATAAATCTTATTGTTTATATGTGGATTTTCTTTTACTTATATATGGAATGAAAAATATTTTTGTGTGCATTGAAAATGTGTTTGTGTTTTGAGTCTATATATATATATGTAAATCCCCAATTACATTTGTGAATCCTTTTTTGTGCATTTATTCTTTTTGAGACTGTTCTAGCTCCATATGGAAGAGGTCTCACAGCCTGTTCCAAGCCTGGCATTACACATTATTATTATAATATTTTCATTTCATTTAGATGCTGATTTCCTCACATCTTAAAGGGCCAATGTGTAAAACGGGTTGAAAACAGTGAGCGCTCCAAAAACTCCGGTAACACTCCAGGGGGTAAAAGACTCTGTCCCAAACTCTGAGTCTTCTAGCGTAACAGACACACTTCATACAAACATACTCGTTTACCATACTGAGTGGGGACCCCCTCCCCTCTCTGCTCCACCAATCTCCAGCCCGCATACTGACTGACAGCGTAGCCTGGAAACAGAGCTCAGCTGTTTATTTAGCCTAGCAATATCTCTGGACTATAGTAGCTGCAATGGACGACTTTGAACACGATTTTGAAGAGTTTCTTGTAGCGGACACAGATCCAGAGCCATACCTGTTTGAGCCGGAGCATACAGATGAGGAACTCCATGTGTTTGATGCTGAGGGGGCGAGAAGAGAGGCTGAATGCACAGAATGGGATTTGGTGCTACCATCGTTGGGGAGATATATCATCAGGAGGAAAAGGAGTGAAGTTGCATCTTCTTTTCCTCGCAGATGACGGTTCGGGTTCATTCTCTCCTGTTGCGTGGTAGGTGTGGTCCATTTGCAAACTTTATAACTAAAAAAACTTTTCACTACTCTCTATCAACGAACTACTAACACTCTCTACTGTTTCCTCCTCTTTCTTCCTTCCTTCCGCTGTCTTTGTTGGTTTATTTATACACGCGAAGCGCGTTCTCTGGCTGGCTGGATTGTCTGCTCGGTCTGCCATACATACATGGCGGCGCAAGATGGCAACCTCTCTAAAGCTACGAAAACCAAACGAATTAAACATATTAATGGGTAGAATATTCAGATTCAGATTCAGATTGACAATAAACCATGCCAAATATTACACACTGGCCCTTTAAATAATTGCTCAATTATCTCATCACATTATAATAATAAAATCTTTCAAAACTTCCAATGAACTATTGAATACAAAAGTTTCCTTCATGGGGTTATGATTAGGTGTTGCAGTTTCTTGATTGTTTGGGAAAGGGGAAAAATGTCTTGGTTTGAGTAAAATGAACAGACATCTGTCAGACAAGGCTCTGTGGGAGAAAGCCAGCAAGGAAAATTCTCCAATGTGCTTAGGTGTCCAGTGACTTTACCTCTGAGGACAGGAGGGGGGCGGCCAGCTTTTATCAGATCACTCTGAGACAGAGCATCTGTCATCCAGGAGAGGGCACTGCAGCAGTACTCCAGCTGGGATAGAGAAACACACACAAGGCTGCTGGATGAGTGCTGAGGCAGGCAGAGCCAACAGCTACAGGGAAACTCTACACACTGTGCACACACACTCTACAGACAGACAGTATATACCCATATCAATCTACCAATACATGCAGATTGTACACACTGAAACAAAGCAACACCTATTGTTTTTTGTCAGAATAGGTGGGTGCTTCTTATTTGATCTGGACTTACAGGGAAAATGTGCCACCTTTTATATGGATGTCTAATCAGTGTTAATGGTTAGTGTAGTCAACTGAGGCAATAACATCTAAGTTCTCCTACTCGCAGAGCCATACCTTCATGCACCAAAGTGCATTGAACACAAGCTTCTCACACACATAACTTTTGTTAGGCTCCTAGCCTATAGCTATATTTCTTTGTTGGCCAAAACATAGTATTAGGTGACAGCTAGAATTACCACCTCCTGGTTGTATGCCTCCGCACACCAGTCAAGGTTCTCTTACAGTTTACATCCATGTCTGTGAAAACATGAATGCTTCATACACATCTTCCCACTGGCAGCACAGAGCATCTGTACAATCAGTACAGTTTCAAGGTGGGCACCAAAGATGAGTGTCACCAATAAAGTATCTGATTAAATATTCCCCCCTCTGTTCCTGACATATGACATTGAGTAATGGTAAAAGTAAAAGTAAAAGTGTTTATACAGAACATTATGATGTCAGGGCGGCGCGGTGGTGTGGTGGTTAGCACTCTCGCCTCACAGCAAGAGGGTTGCCGGTTTGATCCCGGGTGTGGGAGCCCTTCTGTGCGGAGTTTGCACGTTCTCCCCGTGTCAGCGTGGGTTCTCTCCGGGCACTCCGGCTTCCTCCCACAGTCCAAAGACATGCAGATTGGGGACTAGGTTAATTGATAACTCTAAATTGTCCATAGGTGTGAATGTGAGCGTGAATGGTTGTTTGTCTCTATGTGTCAGCCCTGCGATAGTCTGGCGACCTGTCCAGGGTGTACCCTGCCTCTCGCCCGATGTCAGCTGGGATAGGCTCCAGCCCCCCCGCGACCCTCAAGAGGATGAATGCTGGTGTTGACCATCAAATTCTGCTGCAGAGACTGGATCACTTAATTGGCTTAAAAGGTTCAGCACTAAGCTGGTTTAAATCTTATTTATCTGATCGTTTTCAATTTGTTGACGTTCGCAATGAACCATCCTTACGTACTAAAGTTTGTTTTGGAGTTCCGCAAGGTTCTGTGCTCGGACCAATCCTGTTTACTCTATATATGCTTCCTTTAGGTAACATCATTAGAAATCACTCTATAAATTTCCATTGTTATGCGGATGATACTCAGTTGTATTTATCAATGAAGCCAGAAGAAAGCAATCAATTAACTAAACTCCATAATTGCCTTAAAGACATAAAAACTTGGATGAGCACCAATTTCCTGATGTTAAATTCAGACAAAACTGAAGTTATTGTTCTTGGCCCCAAACAACTCAGAGACTCTTTATCTGATGACATAGTTTCTCTAGATGGCATTGCTCTGGCCCCTGCCACTACCGTAGAAACCTCGGAGTACATTTGATCAAGATTTGTCTTTTAATTCTCATTTAAAGCAAACCTCACGGACTGCATTTTTTCATCTGTAATATTGCGAAAATTAGGCCTATCCTGACCGAAAAGATGCAGAAAAATTGGTCCACGCTTTTGTTACCTCAAGGCTGGATTATTGTAACTCTCTATTATCAGGTAGCTCTAGTAAGTCCTTAAAAACTCTCCAGCTAATTCAGAATGCAGCAGCACGTGTACTAACAGGAACTAAGAAACGCGATCATATCTCTCCTGTTTTAGCTTCTCTGCACTGGCTCCTGTAAAATCCAGAATTGAATTTAAAATCCTACTGTTAACTTATAAAGCTCTAAATGGTCAAGCTCCGTCATATCTTAGAGAGCTCATAGTGCCATATTATCCCACCAGAACACTGCGCTCTGAGAGCATGGGGTTACTCGTGGTCCCTAAAGTCTCAAAGTAGATCAGGAGCCAGAGCCTTTGGCTATCAGGCTCCTCTCCTGTGGAATCATCTTCCTGTTACGGTCCGGGAGGCAGACACCGTCTCCACATTTAAGACTAGACTTAAGACTTTCCTCTTTGATAAAGCTTATAGTTAGGGCTGGCTCAGGCTTGCCCTGTACCAGCCCCTAGTTAGGCTGACTTAGGCCTAGTCTGTCGGAGGACCCCCCTATAATACACCGGGCACCCTCTCTCCTTCTCTCTCTCTCTCTCTCGTATCCTATTACTGCATCTTGCTAACTCGGCCATTCTGGATGTCACTAACTCGGCTTCTTCTCCGGAGCCTTTGTGCTCCACTGTCTCTCAGATTAACTCATATCACAGCGGTGCCTGGACAGCGTGGCGTGTGGTTGTGCTGCTGCCGTGGTCCGCCAGATGCCTCCTGCTGCTGCCATCATTAGTCATTAGTCATACTTCTTCTGTTATTATACACATATGATTATTGTCACACATGTATACTGCCAGGTATTAATACATACTTTCAACATATTGTACCGCAGTAACCAGAACTATAACTATAATATTATTACTTTCATTAATGTTGTTGTAAGATACTGTCATTACCTGCATCTCTCTCTCTCTCTCTCTCTCTCTCTCTCTCTCTCTCTCTCTCTCTCTCTGTGTCATATGGATTACTGTTAATTTATCATGTTGATCTGTTCTGTACGACATCTATTGCACGTCTGTCCGTCCTGGAAGAGGGATCCCTCCTCAGTTGCTCTTCCTGAGGCTTCTACCGTTTTTTTTCCCCGTTAAAGGGTTTTTTTTGGGGAGTTTTTCCTTATCCGCTGTGAGGGTCTTAAGGACAGAGGGATGTCGTATGCTGTAAAGCCCTGTGAGGCAAATTGTGATCTGTGATATTGGGCTTTATAAATAAAATTGATTGATTGATTGATTGAGAAGATGAATGAATGAATGAATTATGATGTCACAGCAAAGTTGACCATTGACCTATTTTATCCTGTTAGACATCTGTGTGAAGTTTTGTCATAATTAGCATATGAATTCTTGTGTTATGGCCAAAAACACATTTTATGAGGTCGAGTGGACATTTGTGCCAAATTTGAAGAAAACCCTCAAGGTATTCTTGAGATATCACGTTCATAAGAATGAGACAGATGAGGTCACAAAGACCTTGACCTTTGACCTATGACCAAGTCCAAGTGGACAATTGCGCCAAATTTGAAGAAATTTCCTTGAGGCATTCTTGAGATATCATGTTCACAAGGATGGGACAGACGTATGGACGGACCGAAGGACATTTCAAAAACATAATGCCTCCAGCAGCTACTGCTATTGTCAGCAGAATAAAACCAGTGGTCATCCAGCACGTTCTCACTCCCAGGTAGTTAAATATGGCAACTTGGTCAGTGGCCCAACACTATAAACCATGACGCCCGAGTTAGCCCTTGTTTCATGCAACATGTGTCCTTTCACTTCTCGATTCACAGGAAATGTAGGTTTCACCAGTTACTTTAGGTTTAGGCAAAAATACCTACTTAGAAAAAGAATATGGTTTAGGTTAAAATAAGTATGTTTGTTAAGTAACTTACTTAAATAAATATGCCACGTGATGATAACTATGTTATGTAGATGAAAATAAACACAATGTTGACTCTTGGTTTCAAATGGAACATGAACATCAGTCTCCTGGATTAAAGTCCTGTGTATGTTTGACCCACCACCACCTCTCTTTCCCATCCTACATGAACTTTCTCACACTTTAAACAACGTCATTGTCGCAGGTAGGTTTACATTAGGCAGCTATTGTTCAGCGGTACAATGCGTCATCCACTTATCAGAAGATCAGTGGTTCAATCCCCAGCTCCTCCAGTCCACATATTGAAGTATCCTTGGGCAAGGATTTCAACCAGTGGCTCTAACATTGGTATGCGTGTAAATGGTTACCAAGTAGCAGGTGGCGCCATGTATGGTAGCCTTGGCCACCAGTGTGTGACTGTGTGTGTGAATGGGTGAATGTGACATGTAGTGTAAAAGCGCTTTGAGTGTTCGAAAGACTAGAAATCCATTGTATAAGTGCAGGCCGGTTTACATTTAGAGTTAGTTTAAAGTCTGGTGCGTCTCGTAGAGACGTTTAATGGGTGCCTTGTGCATCTGTATTACATGTGGAGAGCCACTGACCAAGCTGCTGTATTTGACACCCTGGCATGGGCATTACCTGGCTTGGGCATTCAGGGCTTTAGCTAAATGAAAAGAACATTGTAAGCTATCTAAGCAAGACTTGCTACAGTTACATTTTGTTAGTGTTTGTTATGCATCCATTCAGAACATGGTGTCTTTGGTAATTATCATTTTTCTGCTGGTTCATAGTTTTAACAATTAGTAAGGTGGCTGTTACATTTCTTGACCTCAGTCATAGGTAGCTGAGCAGAGACCCCCACTGAGTGTGGGCCCTCTGGCGGTCGCACCCTCTGACCCTATTGTTGCTCCGCTTATGCTGAAGGTCTTCAGCACACCTCTGTCAAAGTGAGAAGTAACATTTACATGCATAGTAATATAATGCACACACATGATCTCTCAGAGTTGGAGTCAGTAACAGCATCAAAAATGGCCCACAACAAAATTTACTGCAGCATAATGATTCACTTTTTGTTGGCATCACAGGACAATCTGAGTTAAAGTACCACCAGTCAGTATTTGCCCTGAGCAGCTCAGGTTCTTGGCGTCCCCGCAACCTCGGCCTCTGTCCAGTGAAATTCTTCAGCCATGTACTTTGGTTTGAGTAAATTTGGGTGCATATCCCAGTCAGCCCAAACACTGTAAAATGATTAGATTAGATTAGATTAGATTAGACAGAACTTTATTAATCCCTTGGGAAGACTCCCTCAGGGAAATTAAGATTCCAGCAGCACTGAATAGCAGCACACAGGGTAAAGAGCACACAGGGTATCAAAAAGCAAAAAGTAAAAACAATTTGCAAAATATAAATATAAGATATATGATACAGATATGATATATACAGAGAATAAATAAATAATTCCTTATTATATTCCTTATTGTGGTGGCCACTGGCTTCTGGTTACTGCTCCTTCCCGTCCTGTGTCTTCCTGTTAATCCTCCTCCCCCGGGTGAGGAGTTGTATAGTCTGATGGCCTGAGGGACAAAGGAGTTTTTCAGTCTGTTAGTCCTGCACTTGGGAAGGAGCAGTCTTTGGCTGAACAGGCTCCTCTGGTTAAATGACCGCAGCCTCCTCAGGAAGTACAGCCTGCGCTGTCCCTTCCTGTACAGGTGGTTGGTGTGGGTTGTCCAGTCCAGTTTGCTGTCCAGCCACAGCCCGAGGTACCTGTAGGAATCCACAGCCTCCACCTCAACTCCCTCGATCAGAACTGGTCGTGGTTTTGGTCTGGACTTCCCAAAGTCAATGACTAGCTCCTTAGTCTTCTAGGTGTTGAGCTGTAGATGGTTTGTGTGGCACCAGACAGCAAAGTCCCTCACTAGGCTCCTGTACTCCTCCTCTCTGTTGTCCCTGATGCATCCAACAATGGCTGTGTCATCGGTGAACTTCTGGATGTGACACAGCTCAGAGTTGTAGCAGAAGTCCAAGGTGTACAGGGTGAAGAGAAGAGGGGCCAGCACCGTGCCCTGGGGTGCTCCGGTGCTGCTGATCACAGTGTCAGACATGGTGTGTCTCAGCCTGACGTACTGCGGCCTGTTGGTGAGGTAGCTGGAGATCCAAGTGACCAGGCAGGGGTCCACTTGCATCCTGTTCAGTTTGTCCTGAAGCACAAGGGGCTGGATGGTGTTAAAGGCGCTTGAGAAGTCCAGGAAGAGAATCCTCATCATGCCGCTTCCCTTAATCAGGTGCGAGTGGGCTCGGTGTAGCAGGTAGAGGATGGCATCCTCCACACCAACACCTGCCCGGTATGCAAACTGCAGACAGTCCTGGGCGTGTTGCACCTGGGGTCAGTGGAGGCTGAGGAAGAGCCGCTCCAACGTCTTCATCAGGTGTGAAGAGAGTGCCACTGGTCGGAAGTCATTCAGCTCGTTGGGCCGGTTTTTCTTAGGAACTGGAACGATGCAGGATGTCTTCCAGAGGGTGGGCACTCTCCCTAGCTGCAGGCTAAGGTTGAAGGTGCGTTGTAGTAGTTCTCCCAGTTCAGCAGCGCAGGTCTTCAGTAGTCGGGGACACACCTTGTCCGGGCCAGCTGCTTTCCTCGGGTGAAGCTTCCTCCTCTGACCTGGTCCACAGTAATGTGGACCAGGTCCACGCAGTGTTTCACCTCCTGCTGTGCTGCCTTCATCGCCTCCTTGTCCCTGCTCCTGAAGGCAGCCTTCTTCCTGTTGAGGACAGCTTTGACTTCCCACGTTACCCATGGTTTTTTATTAAGGTAACAGCAGACAGTCCTGGTAGGGGAGACCACGTCTGCACAGAAGTTAAGGTAATCCGTCAGACAGTGTGTCAGCCCCTCTATGTCCTCACCGTGCGGGTTGATCAGCTCATCCCAGACCGTGGTGTTGTAGCAGTCTCTCAGGGCACCTTCCATTTCAGGGGACCACCTCCTGATGGAGCAAGTGGTTACCAGCTGCCTTTGGACCAGGGGGGGTGTACTGTGGCTGTAGGTGGACCAGGTTGTGGTCAGACCTCCCTGGGGAGGAGGTCTGACCACATTAACATACAGCAAGTTGATTGTCCTGTTGTTTTTTTGTTGGACAGTCCACAACCTGGTGGAAAGCAGCCAAAGTAGAGTCCAAAGTTGCATGATTAAAATCCCCAGAAATGATCATAAATGCCTCAGGGTGCTGTGTCTGCAGCCTTGCTGTGTCGGAGTGAATCTTCTCACATGCAGTGGCTGCGTCCGCTCTCGGAGGGATGTAAACACAGATAGTTATCACGTAACTAAGCTCCCTCGGCAGATAATATGGCCGCAGGCTAACGGCTAGTAGCTCGAGGTCCTGGCAACACAAGACCGTCTTTACGGAGATATGTCCTGGGTTACACCAGCGGTTGTTAACATACATGATGAGTCCCCCACCTTTGCTTTTCCCGCATGCTTTAGTGTCTCTGTCAGCTCTCACAGCAGTGAATCCCAGCAGGTCCATGTTAGTGTCGGGTATGAGGTGGGTTAGCCACGTCTCCGTAAAGATAAACAAGCTGCTCTCACAGTAAATCCGCTGGTTGTTCAGTGCGGACAGCTCGTCAATCTTGTTTGGCAGTGAGTTCACATTCCCCATGATCATGGAGGGAATTGATGATTTGTAGTGCCTCCGATTGTCCGCTAGCCTAGCCTATAAGCTTAGCCCCGGCCTTGCAGCCCCTGGGTCTCCTGCTCAACTCTGCTGGGATGGGGTGTCGTATCCCAGCTCGTCAGTTTGTTTTCAGAGCCAGTAGTTCCTCTCTTGAATAAGTGAGAAAACTGGCTCCTGGTGGCGTTGGAAAGTTAAAAATATCCATGGGATATGTATAATACACACAATGTCTTCGTGAGAAAAGCAGAAAGGTAGCAAAGATAGGAAAAAAGAGTTAAAAAAGAGCTAAAACTGGAGAGCTACTGGAGAGGCAGCTGTCTCCCACAATGCCAGACTACTGGTTACCCTTGTTGTACCCTTGTTCTCTGCACTCACACATTTTGAGGTATCGTTTTGCTGTTGGAAACGTAGC
The DNA here is from genome assembly GCF_011397635.1 of Epinephelus fuscoguttatus. NCBI lineage: Eukaryota > Metazoa > Chordata > Actinopteri > Perciformes > Serranidae > Epinephelus > Epinephelus fuscoguttatus. The sequence continues at coordinate 256,412 of NC_064770.1, read as the reverse complement.
TAGATTACAATACAAGTGAAGAGAACAAGGAAGATCTGTTTTTGAGTGGCATCTAGGATATTTATGCTCCAATAGCTTGTATTTCTTTCTTGCATCCAGCCATGACACCATCACATCAAATCAGAGTGGTGGAAGGAAGGAAGATCAACAGATTATGCAGTTGAAAACTCTGCTTTTTTGTTCAATATAGCACGCACTGAGAAATTTATTGCTAGAGTTGACGATATTTATCATCAACACTGACTGGATATCTAGATAAATGTGGTGAATTTCCCTTTTTCCAAGAAAATCTAGAATTATTTTTAGGAATAATATTCTGGACAAGATTAACTAGGAACTGCAGATGGAAAACCTGCCGAATATTCAGTTGTATCTCTAGACTGATAAAGGCTCTTGCTGGGACAGATATTTCCTCTTAAGAGACAGCTCCAAATTAAATACAAAGACAAGCCACCACAACACCACATTTTCTGGCATTGAAAAGAGCCTGGATTATGGTTCTAGGCTGCAATGATGCTGGTAATGACTGGTACAAATAAGGCTCACTAGATCTTTCATGTGCGGTAAGGTATTGCTAACCTCTGTCTCCAGCAACCTCAACCTTCGGTCGTGGTCACGAATCTCTGCCATCTGCTTCAGCACACTGTCCACCCTGTAGAAATAAATACACACAAACTAATAAGCGTACTTAGTAGGATGTAGATCTCCACCAGATGCTACCTATCTTACACAATGATGAAATCAATGGTGTCATCACTGCAAACTGCTCAAAAAAGATAAAGAACCCTTTGACTGTGCGCATTATTGCCCCTGCCTTTGTTGAACTCAGATATAAAGGTGTATGCTAAGGGACTTTCCTGCCATCTGGAGCCCTATATGTCTCCCCTAGTCCGCCACAAGACAAGGTTTATAAAAACTTGGCTGTCTGGCTGCTAATAACATCGAACGTTTATTGCATATCATAGGGGCCTCTCCAAATATCGCCACAATAGCAGCTGTTCTGTCATTAGATATAGAGAAAGCTTTTGACTGCTTGGAGTGGCAATGTTTTGTGGGAGGTTTTAGTGCACAAAGAGTTTGGGGAACATTTTATTGCAGTGATTCAGATTTTTTATTCCAATCCTACCACTGTGGTTCTAACAGGCAAAATCTGCTCAAGGTTCAAGGTTACTAGGGGCAGTTGCCAGGGCTGTGTCCTTTCCCCTTTTTTGTTTGCCCCAGCTTTAGAGTCACTAGAGCAGGCTATTCATCTGTCTGAGTATGATCCTATAACTACAAAATACAGATCTCCATATTTCTTTTTTTGCAGACAACACCCTGCTTTATCTTGGTAATGCTCTTCAGTCTGTACCGTACCTTCATCAGCTTTTTAAAAACGTTGGCAGTTTATCTGGATATAAAATGAAATGGTCCAAATCGGCTTTACTTTCCCTTGATGAAGCTATGTGTAACTCAAAATGGATTTCAGATATTCCAACAGTAATCATTTGTGTTATTTGGGTATTCAGATATATTCCTCAGTTAATCAAATCACTAAAAACAACTAGCGTAAGAACTGTTGAAACTGACCTGAAGAAATGGGTTAAAAATCCAAAACTTGGTACAGTCACGATTCTCAATCATTCAAACTAATGTTCTTCCTAACACAAACTTTTATAGCTTTTTGATCTCTCTGTCAGCTACAGTGGGGTTTTGGAATAGGTTGAACTCATGATCTAAGTTTAGGTGGGCAGAATCTAATACATTTTTAAATTTATTTCAGGTCCTTTATTCTTCAGTTCCTTCATTCTTGGTTGAAGTTCTTTATTGGAACTGGCTTCCTAGGAGTAAGAACAGCCATTGCATCCATGGCCTAGTTTATACTTAAGTGTGGGCACCCGGTGTCTGGTTTCCAAATTATGCTCCGTGCTGCTAAAGACAGCTCTTAAACCAAGGCCAATTGAAAATATATGGAAAGATTTTGCATCACACAAGGATTAATTGTGTCACAGTCTTGTCCAGTATGTCAATTACTTCACGAAATCCAAATCATCAGATAATTGATCTTTTGAGAATTTATTGGACACCTCACAAATTATTTTTGATGAAAGCCAGACCATCCCTAAATTGTATGCTTTGCCCTCAGGGAGTTTCTGGAACACTTGCACATATGGTTTGTGAATGTCCAGAAGTTCTTTTATTTTGGAACTGTGTCTCTTCATGTCTGTCAGAGATTATGCAATGCTCTGTTTTATTGTTGAATGATGATTCTTAATTTACACTATTACAATGACAAGTATGGCTGTCTGGCCTAACAGAAGCCAAAAAAATTACTGCTCTACAAAGGAAGGCCCTGCATTCGGCCGATTGGTCCAGTAGTATGCGAGATTGGCTACAGACAGACAGATACACACACAAAGACAATCAAGTGTGCACGCAGCAACACAACCAAATACATAATTCCCTTCAGGCTCAAACCTGTCAGAGATAATAATCCTGCTACAAACCTCAGATAGAATGTCAGTCTGAGTTCAGCTCAGTTCAACAAAATGGAATGGTCACAAATATATATAAGAGATTTCTATACGTAAAAGAGAAACATTAGAAGTATAACCTGAAAGTAAGAAGTGACGACACTTTTGGTCAGTCATAACAAAAGCAGAGGCAACTTACTTGACAGATGTAGATTTAAGTTGTGCTGTGTCTGTACATCTCTGCCGCTTATTCTGAGCTGTGAGGAAGTTTTCTTTGTGGATTGCCTCCCATGTGTTGAGGCGGCTGGCATTTCTGCCCCGGAGATCAAGAGCTGAGGACAGAGAAGATCAGTAAAGTCACTAGAATGAGGACAAGAATAAGAATTGCACATTATGCCTGTCCTGAATTTTGGGGATCGAAGCTTCAGTGAGAAATGGGTCTTCAACAGCGGGTCCGGGCCTTCTAGTTTATCATAAGAGTTACTGCAGGTAATTTTTTTCAACTTTTTTTTTTCTTTTCAAAAAATAAATATCTCTAAAAGTACACATTAACATGAATCCAACATATTTGGCCTTTTCCAACAATGTTTCTGTGAAAGTGGAGTTTCCTCCCTCACCTACCTGAAAAGCAATTGCAGCAAGACTGCAGCCTGAGGTTGATATGGCCCCCATATGCAACTCAATTTCAGGTGACTGGCCAAGCTCATTATAGATTTGTAAAATGCCAATTTCCTTTCGCTGGTACTCGACTCTTGGGGGGTCAACTTTACAAATTTTGAAATTATTCCAGATGTTTGACTTTTTGGACATCTTGCTAGCATATCTGTAAGCCTGTCTTTGTGGTCAAACTGTCCCAGTCTCATTACTGCTGGACTGCTGGTGACTGGTGTTAAATGAGAGCAAGTTGGGGTCGCAAAACTATCAATAAGTTTATTTGTCATTGTCTGAGAATAACTAACGCCAGTTGATGCAGCTTTTTTTCTCTGCAGAAGTCACACTGTTTGAAGGAATGTCTTGCGTGGAGTGGTGGGGCTGGAAACAATGTATTCAAAATTTTGTACAACTTCTTGTGTCCACTATGTAGTGCTAGAGAACACACAGTTATATATGTCATGTTGCTTGATATGAATTGTTGAAAACACCATGGAAATGTCATGAAAATCAAATGATACTGTCACACAAAGCCTACTTCCTGTTGCCAGTGAGTGGCACAGTGACTATAACACCAGATTGGCATGCCCATGTCTTCAGGCCTGGACCCTTAAGAGGCCTGTGAAATCTGTGACAAACTGGATAATGTACACTGTAAAACAACTTCCTGTTTCATGGTGAGTAGTGTGCAAGTGTTCAATAAAGACTCACAATCTTCACAAGGAAGCATAATCAAGGTTTAAAGGCCTTTCTTACCACATCTGAGGTGGATGTGGCCAACCCACATGGAGGTAAAAGTAAAAAATCAATGTAAAAAAACCCCATACAATTTCCTGTGCCAGTGGGTGAATATATGACCATAATTCAACTTTGGCAAGAAGATGTCATTGGGTCAGGACTTTTAACAAGCATGACAAATTTGGGCAGATTGGACAATGTATGCTCAAGATACAACAACTTTCTGGTTTATGTCAAAACACGCACAAGGGCCACCATGCCACGACAAAGGCATTCCATGAAAACTGTTTTCACCAGACAGCATAACTGAGGTGTTAAAGGGGCAAAAAGCAAAATCGTTTCACCGCTAGGTTTGCTGTTGTGCACTGCCTGTAGACCAAAACAAAGTGTGTCATGAGCCACTCCTCCCTCTACCTCTGCTCTCCATCCCCCAACTCGCCTCGTCGTCGCGGGCTGCTCAAGCTCCGGACATTAACCCATCACGGTGTTTCCTCCGCAGCCTCCACTTCACCCAGCTTCACTCAGCTGCCCGAAAAACCCGCTGCTTCTTCCTACTTTAACCTGAAGCGATGTTTTAGCCTAGCAGGCAGCCTGTGAGCCAGCTGGCCGCTAGGCTAAAACATCGCTCTCACTGACGGAGAAGAAGAGGAACGTTGGCGTTAGCTCCCGGTGTTAGCACTAGCTGGGATCCGGCAATGTCTCTAGCCGAGTCGGCTGCCACCGGCTACTGGAGTAACTTACAGCTATGGAGCACTTCTATCAGCTCTTCTAGTCATTGAGCCTCGCCTCCATCTCAGCAAATACATTACAAAAATGTAGCCTCGCGGGCTGCCCGGTACATGCTACATTTTACAATGCTAATTGAAAATGTTAGCTGTGTTGCCAGGCTAACATACTCACTTAACACAACCGTAACGCCTGACCCATTGCTGGGACTGAGCAGCTAATAACTCAAGCTCCAGACATTAACCCATCCCAGTGTTTCCTCCACTTCACCCAGCTTCACTCAGCTGCCCGATAAACACGCTGCTTCTCCACTGGTCATGCTGCGGCTAATGCCTCGCCAGCCGTTCCCAGCTAGCTCCGGATTGTTATTGAGGTTAAAGTGGGAGAGGCAGCGAATCTGTGGGGCAGCTGAGTGAAGTGGAGCCTGAGGAGGAAGCACCGGTTAGCCCCGGTTTCGTTCCGCTCTCTGCCATTTCATTTCGAAAATATGCGCTGCCATTGCTCACTGGCTGTAGCCTTTTATAGGGAGGGAGGGCCAAGGGCTCCAGGGGCAGCCGGACTGGCTTGCAAACAATGGGCTGGAGATCAACACAGAGGGAGGGTGTGTGAGGTCATGCTATACTCCAGATGAAATTACACCTCTAGTTCTTCACATAGCAATTTTTTAATTCCTTCAATCTAGAAATGATGAATTTCGCTTATTGCTCCTTTAAGGCTTTTAAAAACAAATTGGAGTTTTGTGGCAAAACATGGAAATTTAATGCCTTGCCACGGTAACATGGTTTGACGAAAAGTGTCTAACAATTTTTCATGTAAAAGGGGTCACAATTAGGAGTCAGTAGGATTAAATCTCTAGAACGAGTTTGTTAAAGTATGACCCCTTTAAATAGCCAAACATGCACAAAAATTACAGCAAATTAAAACACCTCCTGTTTTTTTTGGGCATGGCTCCAAGAGACTTTTTTTTATACATCTTGGCATATTACATGTGCCTCCCAATTTTTGTACATCTCGGTGAAATATAACATGGGGGCTACTTTGTTGAAATTTTGTACGGGGCACTACTGAGACACTTTGTCACACTGGAGACCCATAAAATATTTTTTTCACCAGTTCTGATGTATGTGTAAAGTTTCATTATCTATTTATATATACTATACTATCTATTACTATCTATTTTACATACTCATTTACTGTACCAAGCGGGGACGCCCTCTCCCTCTCTGCTCCAACACTGATTGACAGCTGACTTCACTCATTTACACTCACCACTGCCCCAGAGCTGCTACAATATGCTATCTACAGAGATAGCACTGGCGATCTGAACTGGTCAGTGGCTAAAAAAAAGCACGTTTATACGGGACGTGTAGTGTAAGATTTAATCTTAAATCAGATAAAAATATTAGCCTGACTCAATGAGTTGTATGTGTTGTTGCTTGTGAACACATTAAACTCGACTGCACCTGATTCTACTCGACTCCAGTGTTTCTCTAAGTGTTTGCCAACTGAACATAAGGTACTAAATCAACATCAGAGGACGATCTGCAGGAGAAGTAGGAGACGAGGTTGGGTGCCATCTGGCCCACTTCCAGGCACCGATTTTCACTTCTACAGACGCATTTGCCCCCATTACCTTTTTTGCTTGTTTCGCACCTCAATACTAAACCAATTTTAGAACGAGTGATACCCATGAATCATACACACACATACACATTGGGAAATAGAGCCCAGGTTGAAAAATACCGAAGTTGTCCTTTAACCTTTGTTTCTCTGTCTTTTGTTTTGCTCCGTCTTTCCCCTGTGCAATGCTTGTCTCGTATCCCCTGTCTTTATGCTCTTCTTGCTATTACTCACCAAAGTGTTTGCTTTTGACTGAAGGAATATGGCGGATGTGTCTCTTGATGAAAAGGTGGATGTGTGAGATGATGATGAAGGGTGGTGCCAGGCAGGGCCTTGAGTGGTACTCCACAATCAGGTTGTAACGCTGAAACTTCCAGTAGGTGTCACTGTTCTCCTGTACTTTGGAGAAGGTGTAGCTGCAGACAGTAATTTCAAATCTCATTATGGAGACAGCTCAAATGCTTTGTTTGAAATCTGCTTAATCAGTAGAACACTGGAACTGAAACAAATCAGTTTAAGTACCTGAACATAGCAATGAGTAGATTGACCAGTACTATATTGGTAAACAGCAAGTAGATGACAAGAAGGATGACAACCAGCCAGTTGGCATAGGTGCTCAGACAGGGCTCCTCCCCAGCTTCAATTAGTGTGGCATTGTTCGTACAGTTCACTTCGTCCAATTTATCAGCTAGATGGAGACAAATCAAGAGATCCAAAACATTGCTACATTACTTTCATTAGTACACTTACGTGGTAACAACAAAAGAGTGACATAGAGATACAACAAACAATAGGACAGACAATGGATAGACATACAATCAGCGTGAACATGGCATAATGATGATGAAATGGGTTGACTTGGACAGTGTGTGTGTGTGTGTGTGTGTGCGTGTATGTGCGTGTGTGTGTGTGTGTGTGTGTGTGTGTGCTTGGATGTGGTGGGCGGAGGCAAGCATGAGACGCCCCCATCCAGGCCCCAGCAGCGCAACCAAGGGCCCTAGCAGAAAAGAGGCGTGTCAGGTCAGCAAGGCTCCCACCCTCCCCCCTGTTAAGTTTTTTCATTCATTCATTCATCTTCTAACCGCTTCATCCTCTTGAGGGTCGCGGGGGGGCTGGAGCCTATCCCAGCTACATCGGGCGAGAGGCAGGGTACACCCTGGACAGGTCGCCAGACTATCGCAGGGCTGACACATAGAGACAAACAACCATTCACGCTCACATTCACACCTACGGACAATTTAGAGTCACCAATTAACCTAGTCCCCAATCTGCATGTCTTTGGACTGTGGGAGGAAGCCGGAGTGCCCGGAGAGAACCCACGCTGACACGGGGAGAACATGCAAACTCCACACAGAAGGGCTCCCACGCCCGGGATCGAACCGGCATGTTAAGTTTTTTTATTATAGAATTTTAATTTTTGGGAGCACTTAGCCTGAGCCACATCCAGACCCAGAGGTGGACACTGGCCCATTGCAAGTGTCACCCAAGTCGAGTGCCTCCTCCTGGACCCTGACCATTCCCAGACCCTGTGGGAGGGAATCTGTCCATTGAGGGATGACACTCTTTGTTTTTATTTTACATTAGTTTATTTAGGTTTAATGTATCTATTTGTTTGTTTATTTATTAATTTTGTTTGTCTTTTTTTTGGGGGTTATTGTTTCCCCTTAAGGGTTCCACTGTACCCGCCTTCCGCCCATCCCGAACCGGAGGCCCCGCCACGCCGCAGGGAGCCAGACAAGAAGCACCACCTGCTGCCCCCTAGCAAATGCTAGTATTAGCTAGCAAGCTAACATTAGCACTCACATTATTTTTCTCGAAACCAAATCATTAAAGACCCAACAGCTTCTATTCGACAAGAATGTTGGTACTTAGTGCAAAAAACATGTAGAACTGAACTGACAGGCTACTTGTTGTCCCCAGATGCCATGTCAAAAGTTGATCAGTTTGTGATGTGGTCCAATAAAATTTCAAAAGTCCAGAACAGAACAACAATTACATCATTGAAGTTAGTGTAGGGCTAAACCAAAAGTTAGCTGCTTGGGCCACACTTGTGTTAAGCCACCGTAAGTCTCTAGTGCGCTTGCTCTCTGGGCCCCACAATGCAGAAGACCCAGGTCATTTTATACCATGGAAATTTAGCTTATTTGAACAACTTTCATAGGGATGAACGGTGCCTCGCCTCCAATGGTGTATCCAGTTACTCCTTAATCCACTGCAGCTACGGATTGTGTGAGCAGGAGCATGAGCCTTTAATAATCTGGTGAGTGAGTGAGTGAGTGAGTGAGTGAGTACAATCATGATTAAAAACTATCCACCTTTACTGAATATATAAAAAGTATATTGTGCATTGATAGTTTTACAAAACTGAGTTGAATAAAATGAAATGAAAGCTTGAATTTTGAATTGATTTTCACTTTTTTTTTTGTTTTTAGAGACAGGTAAAATAGAGACTGAACCACTCACCATCCATTTCATTTATGGGTATTTGGCCAAAAATGTGCAGGTATGGTCTGTAGAATACTCTGCGGAATATCCAATCAGGGCGGGGATCATATGAGTAGAGGAGTGCTTGATTGGTCACTCCGTAAGCCATGAGCCACACAGCCAGGAAAAAAAGGAAGAAGAAAACATCCTTCATCTGAGGAAAGCAAAGAGAGAGCAAAGAGAGATGATGATGTAGTATTGGCCCTGGTGACCAAGTTGTTTTGTGAGTTTTGTGTGCACTTACCATTTTGCCAACAATGATGATTTTGGGCCCAAGGTGTTTGTGGATGGCAAAGATATGGATCAGACGTAGTGTGAAGACCATGAAGTCTATCGCCATCACAGCTCGGCCAAACTTATATGACCAGGGACCCATTCTGGAAAACAAAATAGTACAGTCAATCACCGTTAATATGTTACACAATATGTTCACCTACATTATGAACTTGTACACCCAGATAAGTGAGAAAAAAATAAATACCAGAGATTCTAGTTACCTCTGGCAGTTATATGTCTCCGTGAACCAGTCAAGGTGCACTTAAAAAACCGTGTCTGTGAAAACATGGATGCTTCACACACATCTTCCCCCAGGCAGCACAGATGGTCTATACAATCACCACAGTTTCAAGGTGGACATCCAAGATTAGTGTCACCAATTAAGTATCTGACCATATGTCTTTCCCTCCTGACAGGAGCGGACTGGCCATCTGGAGGTTCTGGAGAATCACAGAACGGCCGGCTGATAATCTACTGTTCCACGTCCAGTCCGCTAGGTGGCAGCCTTTAAATTGGATACCAGCTGGCCCATAGATATCTATGAGCCTGCCGGCCGCCAATCAAATTGAAGAAGAAGGAAGTGCATACGTCACACAAATCACAGCCGTGTGCAGCAGGTGCAGATGTATTCAAGTTAAACTGTATAATTACAGCCTCGTTACACTGTGATTTATCATAATTCATACCATGTCTTGTTGTGTGTTTCAGGCAGTCACCTGCATTGTATTGTTCAGCAGAGAGACATCAGGACTGTGTCGTTTATTTCTCAGTGAGTATTCTACACTATGCTCTTAACACAACATCTAGTCAACATCGGTGCTATTGCTATAATTTGGAAGGTATAGTATCATGTGTTAAGATTTAAGTATTTTGACACCCGTGTCTGGGGCTGATGAGTTTCCGTGCACCGGTTGTTGTGGGCTGGGCCGAGTCAAAGTCCAGAGATGTTTTTTAGTCCCAGTCCGCCCCTGCCTCCTGATCCTGAGATATGATGTTGAGTAACGACTAGGAAGATGTTTTTGCAGAATATTATAATGTTATAGTGAAGCTGACCTTTGACCTTTTGGATATAAAATGTCATCAATTCATCATTTTGTCCTCTCAAACATTTGCGTGAAATGTTGTCATAATTAGTGTATGAATTCTTGAGTTATGGCCCAAAACATGTTATGTGAAGTGACAGAGACGCCAATGACCTTCAGTCAGTTCATTCTTGAGTCCAAGTAAATGTTTCTCCTCAATTGGAGGAAATTCCCTTAGGGCCTTTTTGAGATATTATGCTCACAAAGTAAGACAAACACAAGGTCACAGTGACCTTGACCTTTGACCACCAAATTTGAATCAGCTCATTATTGAGTCCAACAGGATATTTGTGCCAAATTTGAAGAAAATCCCTCAAGGTGTTATTGAGATATTGTGTTCACGAGAATGGGACAGACATCCTATAAACATAATGCCTCCAGCCACAGCTATCGTCGGCAAGGAGGAATAAAAAGACAGGATCCTGTCTGGCTTTTCAGCCTGTCTGCACAAATACATAAAGGACTGGCAACAGTGCGCTTTGGCCCTAGAGTTACGTTGGTAGCCTGTGGTGCTGTGCTTAGTGTAAGTTCTCCTGTCAGTGTGTCAGAAGAGTCACCTGCAGCATAGAGCCACAATGAAGAGAGAGATGGCTGTGAGGTCACATTTGTTCCACACATCCTGGATGTAATTCTTCATCCTCTGGAGGACAAAGGTGCTGCCCACAAAGAAGGTCTGTTAACCAGAGAGAGAGGAGTGACATACTGTACATGGATAGATGTGGATATCATGCAGTGTACACTATGTGTCTGTGTCAGTGGGAGAAATGTGTATTTTAGGTGATGTGGTAAGGATTCAGATTGAAAATGGCACTGATAGGATGTGTTGCCTCAGGTTCTGCGGAGAACATGAATTACAATCCAGTCAAAGTGACAGATCCATGAGTTTGAAGGCTTATCATGAACCAAAACCCTGCAGAGTGATGTATAACTACTGTAAACAGTAGATCTATGTGCCAGTATGTCTTTGCATGCTAGTGTCTTAACCAACCTGCCGGATCTCTTCACATACTAAGGTGAAAACCCAAAAGTAAAGCACAAATTCCAGTGTGGAAGGGCCGTCAGGGGGTGGGGGCTTAAAGTCCACCAACAAGACATAGGCAAACAGGCAGAGGAACAGGAAGTACATCAACACATTGCCGAGGAATGAGGTGACAGGGGCAAACCAGAACTGTCTCCACCGTGATACAATGAATGGTCTCTTGGAGTTGGATGGCAAAGGGTCTGAAGTAAGAAGAAGAAGAAGAGAAGTTAAAAAAAGTTAAATAATGAAAACCGGAATGATTAATGACATCACCAACCAATCACAAAAAATCTATTACCATGCACTTAGTGGCCAACTTTCAAGGTACACATGCTCCACAAAGAAAACACAAACATTCAATTACGACCAGAAGGGAATCATGGTGCAGACATCACAGACCATGGCATGACACAGCCTAAGCAACTTAAACAGTATGTCACTATTAGGGATTTTTTGAGCATCTAAGAAAATGCTATTCTCTTGTCATTTTTGTGCACTAGTGTAAATATCATTTCATCTATCCATCCCTCCTCTGCCACTAACTGGGTCTGGTGGCAGCATGCTAATTAGGGTTGGATGTGCCCAGAAACTTACAGAGAGAGGCATCCATGAGGCATCCTGATCAGTCCCCAAACCACAACAACTGGCTCCATTTAATGCAAAGGAGCAGTGGCTCTACTTTGAGAAACTTAAACAGGAAGGAAGGAATCTTAAACAAATGAGTATCCGCTTGTAACCATGATCCCATCTATCTGTAATACCCAAAGCTCATGACCATAGCTTTTTTTTTTTTTTTTTTCCCTGTTAAAGGGTTTTTTTGGGGGGTGGGGGGGGGGGGGGGGGTGGGGGGACGGACCTTATCCGCTGCAAGGATCCTAAGGACAGAGGGATGTTGTATGCTGTAAAGCCCTGTGAGGCAAATTGTGATTTGTGATATTGGGCTTTATAAATAAAATTGATAGAAACTGATTGAATTGAGCTGAGGGTTGGAACGTAGATTGAATTGTAAACTGAGAGTTCTCAGCTCCCTCTTTACCGCAACAGCCTGGTACAATGCTCATATGACATCAGACACTGCACCCTTTGCTAATCTCCCAGTCCATCTTACAATTTCACATTAACAACGCCCAATTTCCTCACTTGGGACAGCAACTTGCTCCCACCTAAAGGACACAATTTATTGTTTGAGTGCCATAGTCTAAGACTTGGTAGTGTTGAGCCAGCAAAACTTAATCTGCAAAAGAGATCAGAGATCCAGTCCTGAGGTCATCAAAACAGACACTCTCATTCAGCTGTGCCTTGAGGTTCTGTTCATGAAAATCACCAACAAAATAGGTGACAAGGCACAACCCTGGTGGAGCCCAGGGGCTACAGGCAGTTTGTCTGTCTGTCAGCTCAAATTCTTGTCATACAAGGGCCAGATGCCGGATAGTAATAGCCCCCATACTCCATACTCATGAACAAAACCCCACTGACAAGTACTGTTTGTGTATTCTTTTAATACCATTGACAGAGCAAATGTGTTTTTCCCTCTAAGATAATCACAAACTAGAAAAGCAAAGTTTAAAAAAAAGTCTCTAAGCTTGTGCAGTAATATCACTTTGGCATGAAGCGACTCTCCAGAGATGAAAAATGCATTCACACATTTATGTCACAACAGTCTATTCAGTCAGTCAATCAGTCTATTGTACGGAAGGAATATATTTTCCAGCTCCTTGCTAATTTTTCTTTTCTTTGCAGTTTTTGCAAGGGCGGCATGGACGTCGCTAGACCGGGGCATTCCCGGCTATAGCCCCGGATCTTTTGGGCTCAGCCCCAGATCTTTTAAGCTTCTGTTTTTTGTTTTTTATTTCTAATAAAGCACCTCGTTTCCAACCTCGTGTCCACGGCATGGCATGGGAGCACAACAGACAGCAGCGCACGCAGCACAGCAGCACACAACACACAACACACTCACTGTCACACCAGCTTACATGGCATATGCCCATATATGGGCAGTCAGAATAATAACTTGTTACAATAGAGTGTGCCAGGGCTGACGTCAAAACCCGGAAGTTTAGCATTGCGCTGGTTCCCAGAAGAGAAAGTCAATGTGATTTTTGCATTGCGTTTTGGATTATGTCAGAAAATAAGATCTGTGGCTAACACAAGTTTATGATACCTACAGGTTTTGTTCAGTGAGATAATCTTCACATAAGAACACCTTTCATATTGCATTTGAAGCTTAAATGTGATCGCCAGAAGTAAAAAGCTAACATTAGGCTTTAACGGACTACATGACTACTCCACGGTCGCATGACTCTTGACGTCACCACCACTAAGCTTTCAACTGATTTCGGCCGCTTTCTTTTAAAAACATTGTATAATGGGGAAATCGGACTGTTTAAGCTAAATAAGAAGCTGTAATGGCGGACTGCCAGCGCTCTTGTCTGTTCGGGGGTGATGACATTTAATGTCCCCAACAGGGTTTGTAGTCGTATTGAGCAACTTGTTAGCAACCGCCTTTTTTACGACACGTAAAGCTTTAGTTAACCACAGACCTTATTTGAGGCATTTTACCAAAATCCCAATCAAAAAACGTATTGACTTTTAGACGAGAGAACCGGAAGTGCTAAAAGCGCTAACGGAGTTCTGGGTTTACTGGCACACTCTATTTTCAAGTGCAACGTCAGTAGGCTACTCTGTATTACAATTGTATTTATTGTGCATACTGTTGGCCAGCACCGAGTCGCTGTGTTTTGCATAGTCTTGTAGTAAGTATGGATATTAGATGATTTTTTTGGAAAAAAAACAAAAAGGCAGCAGGAGGAGAGCAAGTAGTATATCCCTAATGGTGTTCAGTATATACACATACAACTGTCCGTTTAGTTTTTTTCATTTATATCCCACTCCAAACTGACCACACACATCATCTAAATGTGAAGCAGATTTTCTCTTCTGTGCTTTGGAGGCTCTATCTCTGCAACAGATTGGTCGATTTGATTGACTGACACCTTGTTTGATTTGTTAGAGCCAATAGAATGATGCTATACCCACCAACACGAGATTGACAGCACTGTAAGCCAGTCAGAGTCAGCAGAACCCGGCTGCTGTATGTGGTCATTGTAATGCTTCCCCCGGGGTCCTAACGCCCGCCATGTTTGGCCGGATTCATTTGAACACAAAACATGTTCGTTTACCAGGATGTACCGTGTTTTACCGGTAGAATGAACTTTTCATGGCAAAACTATAAAGGTAAGAGAAATTTTACAACTATCGTTCATCGTGAAATGATTTCTGTTGTTGTTGTTCTTTGGCCTCTATCTCTCTGATGCTTTGGTGTAGCATGCTTTAGCAGATAGGTGTGGAAAAGGCAGTCTTTGCTTTCATTTGAGATAAATGGCGTGTGTTTTGCATAACATGGCGTTGAGTTAGAGCCCGAAATATGGCAATTGGGTTATTATTATTATTATTCAAAATCTTCCTGGGTGAGAAAATCCCCGGATATCCAGGTAAAAAATTGTACCTACTTCCAGGCTAAAGCCCCCGATGTTTTCAACTCCTAGCAATGCCCCTGAAAGGCGGCATACCTACGAGAGTAGCCACTAAGTGCAAGTACCATCACCAGATTAGTGATTCGAACCCACCTTTCAGGTTTTCTTTTAGAGCACTGAGCTCTTCAGCTTCTTCTTCTTCACTGTAATCCCAAAAAAAGAAAAAGGGACTTTTGTTACAACTGAGAAGGAAGACCATCATACAGTCTAAACCAATTTATGTTTGAATATTTGTGTTTACTTAGGTATAATGTCAGCAAGGGAGAAGACGGTGGCATCATTCCCATCCAGACTTTCAGTGTCTCTGTAAAAATGGACCTCCACAGACTTAATCTCATCCTCTTGTTCTCTGTAACATGAACACACACACAACTGGGCATGTTTTCTTTTCTTGTCAAACAATTGTTAAAAAAAAACAAAAAAAAAAAAACATGTAAGTTTAGAGGGCAAAAAACTGTTGAGTTAAAAATAAGTTGGCAGGCTACAGGGACTTTTTCCAAAATAAGACAACAGAGACCCTGGACTGTTAAGCAACTGAAGTCGTATATCAAAAAAGAATGGGGAAAGAATTTTACTTTCAGAACTTCAACAATTAGTGTCCTCAGTTCCCAAATGCTTACTGAGTGTTGTTAAAAGAAAAGGTGATTTCACACATTGGGACACATGCTCCTGTCTCGACTTTTTGGAATGCATTGAAGAAATTAAATTCAGATTGAGTGTATATTTACAAAAAACAATAATGTTTATCAGTTTGAACATTAAATAGCATAGAATAGAATAGAATAGAATAGAATAGAATAGAATAGAATAGAAGAGAAAAAACTTTATTCATCCCCTAACCCTAACTGAATATAGGTCAAAAAGAATTTACAAATCATTGGATTCTGATTTTATTTACATTTTACACAGCATCCCAACTTTTTTGGAGTTGGGGTTGTATATTGTAAAGGGGAATGACATTTTACAAATACAACAAAACAAACAAACAAAAAACAAAACAGGAAATCAATTAAAAAATACAGTGAAGCTTTGCAGATTGATACAGTTCTACAAAGAATCCTTACCGGAATGCAGTATATTGCAGCTAACTATTGTAGCCTTTCCTGAACCTCTGTTTTGTATGTTCTGTAGTTTAGGTCAAGTTTAAGTAAGAAAAATCTCAACCTAAAATGTGACCTTCACTCATAGGATATGTATCCTCCTGTAATTTGAAAATTATAAAATTTGTACTGTTCTTGTAGGATCAAAGGTGCACCTTTTTTACAGAATTCCTTTGAAATGGGAATTAAGATACTGCAACCACATGGAAAATATCCTGATTTTTGGAGATCTGCTGAAACCAATTTATAACTGGTTTTTATTTTCACATAAATTCTGAAGTTGCTGTTTATGCCTACAGGAAGACATTGATCACCTTGGTTACACTGAAGACAAACAGAAAGATGGAAAGATAAAACCCCCCTGTCTTCCTGGCTGTTTACAGAATTACCCACCATTAGAATAGCCATTAGAATATACAGAAGAGTAAACCCACTTTCTCCTGGTAACCTTTCCATCTAACTAGTAATATATCTACCTCATCAGCTGCCACCACACCACTGCTCTTTGTTGCTTTATATACATATATATATATATATATATATACACACACACACATATATATATATATATATATAAATGTAGCGGCGCAACAACCCCTGTCTGCCGCACGACAACTCTCTATTTTAGGAGGCTCTTCTATTTTTGTCAGGCTATGCTCCCCTACGCGACCCTCCAGCAGATAAAAACTACATGAAATAGTGTGCTAAATGAGCACAATGTGTTTTTAAATGAATAAACCATTATCAGAGTTGACATGTGATGATTTTTTTTCATGCATTTACCCGTGTTTATCCGTGACATTGTGTAAATGTCCGTGGTGGACATTTGAAAGCGAGAGACAAACAGTACAGTAAACTTGTAGATAACTCAAATATATGTAATAACTTAGGTGGGAAATGCTTGAACATTTCATGCAGCCTCTCGGCTTGACAAATGGTAAACAACCCCGCTGGCTTCTCTATGTGTCGCTTCCATACGCAGTCAGTGGAGCCCAGATGAATACGCCGCGACGCTACGCTGACATGACGCTTACGTTTGCAGCCGGTGGAACCCGGCCATTAGGATCCTCACAGCGGATAAGGAAAAACTCCTTGTGTGGATGTAATCTCTGATCTGGAGATCAGTTGATCTGTTATGTACGACATCTATTGCACGTCTGTCTGTCCTGGAAGAGGGATCCCTCCTCAGTTGCTCTTCCTGAGGTTTCTACCATTTTTTTCCCCTGTTAAAGGGTGTTTTTGGGGGAGATTTTCCTTATCCGCTGCGAGGGTCCTAAGGACAGAGGGATGTCGTATGCTGTAAAGCCCTGTGAGGCAAATTGTGATTTATGATATTGGACTTTATAAATAAAATTGATTGAATTGAGATAATGGAAGAAGTGCTAATTTGGGAGCATACTTTTCTTTTAACTGATCGAAGGTGGAAAAAGTGTTAGTGATAAAAAATAAAGTGCCTTTATTTTTCCAAAGCCTAAACGTACTGTCAGTAAGAGAGGAGGGGAAGGCACAATTATGACTAACTGGAGTACAGGCTGAAGTTTCCGGCAACTTGAATGACTTCCTTATCTGATACCAGATTCTTAAAGCACTAGTGACCATGAAGACATTGTTTGTGATAGTTGAAGGGGGACTGGTGGATGAAAAGAGGAGGGCAGGAAGAGAGCTGTTGGGGAGATCTTGTTCAACTGCAAGCCATGAGGGGGTGGAAACAGTGACTTTACCTGGATATGCGTCTTGGAAATACATCAGAGCTTTGCAGTTTGCTGCCTAATAATAGTGCAGAAAGTTAGGCAAACTGAGGCCTCCCATGAGTTTAGGTTTGGTTATATGTTTTTTAGAAATATGTTGAACTTTAAATCCCCATACAAAAGGCAGGATAATAGAATCTAATGATTTCAAAAAAACTTTGGGTATAAATATGGGTAAATTTTGGAAGAGGTACAGAAACTTGAGTGTCACCATTTTGATTGCACTGATGCGCCCTATCATTGACAAAGGAAGCAATCTCCAGGTTTCAGTGTCAGATTTCAATTTTTCTATTAAATTCAATTTGTAAATAAGCTTGGGATCTTTGGGGATAGTTTAGTCTATTTAGTTTCTAAAGGACAATATGCACTTACATTACTCATTCATAAGAATAAAAGATTTGTGCACCAGATTTAACAGAGAAGCTTATTTCCATCTGTAGTCCTTAAAAACACATTAAAAAATCAATACAATAAGAAAAACAGACCTAAAGTGCACCATGACCAACAAAGACAAACATAGCATAACATACAATCAAGAGTAGCAAGTTCACAAAATACAATAGCGTAAGGTGCCAAAACCTACAACCAGAACAAAGTGCTTGCACGACAATAAAGTGCGAGATTCATCAACATATAAATACATAATAACTTATTACCTCAGCGACCATAAAATAAACCATCAGTTTATGCGACAGTAAGAAAATATACAGTGCCCTCCAAAAGTATTGGAACAGTGAGTCCAATTCGTTTACTTTTGTTGTAGACTGAAAATATTTGGGTTTGACATCAAAAGATGAATATGAGACAAGAGATCAACATTTCAGCTTTTATTTCCAGGTATTTACATCTGGATCTGATACACAACTTAGAAGATAGCATTATTTGTAATGGAACACAAAATTTTTAGGTGAGCAAAAGTATTGGAACGTATAAACTTAAAATAGATTTAAGTGAATGAGACTTAATATTTAGTTGCAAATCCTTTGCTTTCAATAACTGCATCAAGCCTGTGACCCACTGACATCACCAAACTTTTGCATTCTTCTTCTGTGATGCTTTTCCAGGCTTTCACCGCAGCCTCTTTCAGTTGTTTGTTTTGGGGGGTTACTCCCTTCAGTCTCCTCTTCAGCAGGTAAAATGCATGCTCTATTGGGTTTAAGTCTGGAGACTGACTTGGCCAGTCTAAAACCTTCCACTTCTTGCCCCTGATGAACTCCTTTGTTGTTTTGGCAGTGTGTTTTGGGTCGTTATCTTGCTGCATGATGAAGGATCTCCCAATCAGTTTGGTTGCATCTTTCTTTAAATTAGCAGACAAAATGTTTCTGTAGACTTCTGAGTTCATTTTGCTAATGCCATCATGTGTTACATCATCAATGAAGATGAAAGAGCCCGTCCCAGAAGAAGCCATGCAAGCCCAAGCCATGACATTACCTCCACCGTGTTTCACAGATGAGCTTGTATGTTTGGGATCATGAGCAGATCCTTTCTTTCTCCAAACTTTCGCCTTTCCGTCACTTTGGAAAAAGTTAATCTTTGTCTCATCAGTCCATAAAACTTTTTCCCAGAATTTTTGAGGCTCATCTCTGTACCTTTTGGCAAATTCCAGCCTGGCCTTCCTATTCTTCTTGCTAATGAGTGGTTTGCATCTTCTGGTGTAGCCTCTGTACTTTTGTTCATGAAGTCTTCTGTGAAGAGTAGATTGTGATACCTTCACCTGCCCTCTGGAGGTTGTTG
The DNA here is from genome assembly GCF_011397635.1 of Epinephelus fuscoguttatus. Lineage (NCBI taxonomy): Eukaryota > Metazoa > Chordata > Actinopteri > Perciformes > Serranidae > Epinephelus > Epinephelus fuscoguttatus. The sequence goes on along the minus strand of NC_064770.1, from coordinate 237,246 downwards.
CTGATGTCACTAACAGTTGTTTTAGGGTCTTTCTTTACAGCTCTCACAATGTTTCTGTCATCAACTGCTGATGTTTTCCTTGGTCTACCTGTTCGACGTCTGTTGCTTAGTACACCAGTGGTTTCTTTCTTCTTCAGGACATTCCAAATGGTTGTACTGGCTATGGCCAATGTTTGTGCAATGGCTCTGATTGATTGTCCATCTTCTCTCAGATTCATAATTGGTTTTTTTTCACACATAGACAGCTCTCTGGTTTTCATGTTCGTTTCACCTCTAAATGCAGTCTGCACAGGCAAAATCTATCATACTCAATCTGAAACTGAGCTCAGACATTCAGTGCTATTTATTGTTTGAATAATCAATGTAATTGGGAGACACCTGGGCAACAAAACACACCTGTCAGTGATATGTTCCAATACTTCTGCTCTCATGAAAAATGGGTGGGTTCAAACAAAAGGTGCTATCTTCTAAGTTGTGTATCAGATCCAGATGTAAATACCTGGAAATAAAAGCTGAAATGTTGATCTCTTGTCCCATATTCATCTTTTGATGTCAAACCCAAATATTTTCAGTCTACAACAAAAATAAAGGAATTGGCCTCACTGTTCCAATACTTTTGGAGGGCACTGTATGTAGTCCTTAGAGAAATTACAATTGTAAATACCAACAATGGTAATTTATGCAATACAGAAAAGTTACAGACAGTTCTGTACAGCAATAATGGTATTAAAAGACATCCGATTAAGTTTACTCTAGATGTCGTCACAGGTAGGCCTATACTGCATGTTTGCCCAGTTAAAAATCGTAGACAGTGTCACCAGGTTCAAGTTAATGCTAGCAAGATTGAGTAGATAGGAGCCATTTTTTAGCTTCAAGACAAAAGCAATTATAACCAGGGATGTTTTTTTTAAGTTGGTAGGAAGCCTATTCCACTCCTTGATAGCCTTATAAGAAAAGGCGGTTTGTGCAAATGCAGAACTGCGCTGTGGGATATTACAGTCCCCTCTAGATGCAGACCTGAGAGCTCTTGTTCTCAGCTCAGAGCAAGGCAGCACATTGGATTTCAAGGGAGGAGGGGCAGCATCGTGGAGTCCCTCAGGGTTCTGTTCTTGGGCCAGCTGTATTCTGCCTCTACCTGCTTCCCTTAGGATCTATTTTTAGGAAGTATGGCATGTCATTCCATTGTTATGCAGATGACACTAAAGTTTACTTGCCCTTGAACCAGAAAAATTCTAATTCGCTAAAACCACTACTGAACTGCCTGCAGGATGTTAAATCCTGGATGGCCCTGAATTTTTTAAGCTTCAATTAAGCCAAAACTGAACTCCTGTTATTTGGACTCAGTGGTGTCTGTGATGTATCTCATATCGACTTGGACTCCCTGGAAGCATACATAAAACCTACTGCAAAAAATTTGGATGTGGTATTAGACAATGATTTTAAATTTGCTAAACAGGTAAATTCGGTTGTCAAATCCAGCTTCTTCCAGCTGAGGCTTTTATCTAAAGTCAAGTCCTTCTTATCTTTTAGAGCAGCTCGTCTGTTAACAGGAGCACGCAAGCGTGAGCATATCACCCCCATATTGGCCTCACTCCACTGGCTTCCTATTCGTTTTAGAATTGATTTTAAAATTTTATTATTTACCTACAAATCTCTAAACGGGCCAGCTCCACCCTATCTCTCTGTCCTCTTACAGCAACATGTCCCCTCAAGGTCACTCAGGTCTGCTGACCAGTTACTTCTGGAGGTCCCACGATCAAGGCTGAAGCACAGGGGAGGCCGTGCTTTTTTAGTAGCAGCCCCTAAACTCTGGAACGTGCTACCGCTGCATATTAGGCTGGCCCCCTCTTTACCTGTTTTTAAATCACGACTTAAAACACATTTTTATAGACTTCCGGTTGAGACCAGCATGGAGTAGTCGCATATTCCCGTGCTCCCACAAACTTAATTGTTCCTACTTTGTTTATCTATACTTAATCAGCTCAATCCAGTATAAGTGTAACACAGTCACCATTATCATTTGACACAAAGCAAAATGGCTTTGAAGCCCAGGAAACGAGAAAAGAAAGACGACAACGTTACGCCTGGTGCCCCGGACATGGCGGCGTTAGCTACAATGCTAACGGAGCACAAGACCTCACTCTCGGCTGAGTTTAACTTAGCATTTGCAAAGTTAGAGGCGAAACTAGACAATATTCAGACCGCCATAACGGACCACCACCAACGGATCTCTTCTTTGGAGTCGCACGCTGATACGGCCAGCGAGACCTTGCAGGCCTTAGAGACAAAAATAGCTACACTGACCGAGGATAACGCCAAACTGAGAGCCAAAGTCACTGACCTCGAGGGTAGAAGCCGCTGAAACAACATCCGAATTATCGGTCTACTGGAGAACATTGAGGGGCCCTGCGCTACAACATTCTTCTCACAGCTCCTGGTTGAGGTATTCGGCGAGCAAACTCTCACATCACCCCCGGAGCTTGACCGCACTCACCACACCTTGACCGCTTGTCCTGGCCCCAGAGAAAAACCCAGAGTGGTGGTGATATGTTTTCATAAGTTCCAGACTTAGGAGCTGGTGGTCCAGGAGTCTCGCAGACTGAGAGGTAAACTCAAGTATAAGGACAAGCCGATCCACATATTTGAGGATTACAGTCCCGAAATACTGGAACAGCGCTCTGCGTACCGGGACGTCATGAAGGAGCTGTACAACCTGGGCTGCAAGCCAGCTCTCCATTATCCGGCCAGGTTATTCATCACTACTGAAAGAGGGGAGAAGAAGCGGATCCTCTCGGTGCAGGAGGCTTGCCAGTTCATCACCTCACAGCGTCAGCACGGAGCCGAACACACGGAGGATTAGCCTCGGCTGTAATTAGCATGAGGAGCTAACTGTTAACTGAGGCCCTAAACGACCAGCTACTGTCATACGCCGACCACTGGCTGCCCTGACACAGGTGACGTTTACACGACTGCACCGTTTGGAGACTTTGAGGCTGAGAAGCTAACTGACTGTAGTGACTGATTGTCATTAGCTGTCAGCTGGCCCAGAATTAAAACAACTGACATGTGTGAGAGATAAGCAACAATGTTTTAGCCAGAGCTCTGGCGGCCTTGTTGACACTGCTGGGTCTCACTATAATTATTGTTATAATGTAGGGCCGTAACGGTACATGTATTTGTGTTGAACCATTCGGTACGCGACTTTCGGTTCGGCATGACCGTGTACCGAATTATTGGGCGCAGGATATTATTTTATTTTGTTTTATTTTAATTCCGTTTTTGCGAGCCGAACCATTTAAAATATCTAGTTCCCCGCCGGACATAATTGAGTGACGCACCGAGTCCCGTAAATTTCCGCTTTCACTTTGTGCATGGTGTGGGTTAAAATGAAAAAGAAAGTGACAAACACATAAGCCGTGAGCCTGCTCTGCCTCAAGCCGGTCGCGGCGCACCATATGCCCGCCGCGAGCCGTTCAGCACCGCGGACAGTCGGACTAATGGGATGTCGAACCAATGACATGGACCCCATGGCAAGTGAGCCTGACGAACCTGAAGACCCACCCGCAAACCTTAAGTCCTCCGTTTGGGAACACTTTGGTTTCAGGGTAAAATACGAAGATGGAAATAAACAAGTTGACAAGACAAAAGCAGTGTGCCGACACTGCAGAACAGTGGTCGGATATGTACTTGGAAACACGTCTAACATGCTAACGCATCTAAAGCGACACCACCCAAGTTTGAACGTTAACCAGCACGACTAGAAAAAGCAATCTGGTGCAAACTACGATATTGTCGTCATTTAAAAAGAAAGAGCATTTCACTGACCATTGCGCTAAAGAAATAATCAACGCCATTGGAGTTGAGTAAAAGCTGCACTTTAGATATAAGCATGTTTTGTTTACTGCACTTTAAAGGGAAAGCCAAGTAAGCTCCTAGTAAAACTGAATCTGAGCAGGCTTTAAAGCTGACCAGCTGCACTATAGTTTTTATTTTAATTGAGTAAAACTGTTAAAGCAGAAATGTATATTTATATTTTTCATTCAAAAAATGTGTTAAAAAAACAGCAGAATTTTATTTTTCACTTTTATATTTCGATTTTCATTCAAACAATGTGAAAAAGCAGGATTATATAAATATATATATATATATATATATATATATATATATTTGTTTCATTCAAAAATTGTGTAAAAAGAGTTAACTGTTGTGGTGGTATGTTTTAATTAGGTTACCAATAAGTAAAAGATATTTAATAGTTGTCTATTTTTTTCATTACTGTACCGAAAAAAACCAAACCGTGACTTGTATACCGAGGTACGTACCGAACCGAGATTTTTGTGTACTGTTACACCCCTATTATAACGTTATAACTACTGTTATCATTTAATGCAGCCCTGACAGCGTCAAATTGTTGAGAAGTAATCTTTGTGATGTTATGTCTTCACTCTCTCTGTCACTTTTTAAGTCAGATACCCCCCATAGGCTTGTCTCGGTCTGCACTTTAGTTTTGCTCTGTTTCTTATGTAGACTTATAGTTATGGGGGAACCAATCAGCTAACTAAAGAAAAACGAGTGGCCATCATTACTTTAAGAAATGAAGGTCAGTCAGTCCGGAAAATTGCAAAAACTTTAAATGTGTCCCCAAGTGGAGTCGCAAAAACCATCAAGCGCTACAACGAAACTGGCACACATGAGGACCGACCCAGGAAAGGAAGACCAAGAGTCACCTCTGCTTCTGAGGATAAGTTCATCCGAGTCACCAGCCTCAGAAATCGCAAGTTAACAGCAGCTCAGATCAGAGACCAGATGAATGCCACACAGAGTTCTAGCAGCAGACCCATCTCTAGAACAACTGTTAAGAGGAGACTGCGCGAATCAGGCCTTCATGGTCAAATAGCTGCTAGGAAACCACTGCTAAGGAGAGGCAACAAGCAGAAGAGATTTGTTTGGGCCAAGAAACACAAGGAATGGACATTAGACCAGTGGAAATCTGTGCTTTGGTCTGATGAGTCCAAATTTGAGATCTTTGGTTCCAACCGCTGTGTCTTTGTGAGACGCAGAAAAGGTGAACGGATGGATTCCACATGCCTGGTTCCCACTGTGAAGCATGGAGGAGGAGGTGTGATGGTGTGGGGGTGTTTTGCTGGTGACACTGTTGGGGATTTATTCAAAATTGAAGGCACACTGAACCAGCATGGCTACCACAGCATCCTGCAGTGACATGCCATCCCATCCGGTTTGCGTTTAGTTGGACGATCATTTATTTTTCAACAGGACAATGACCCCAAACACACCTCCAGGCTGCGTAAGGGCTATTTGACCAAGAAGGAGAGTGATGGAGTGCTGCGGCAGATGACCTGGCCTCCACAGTCACCGGACCTGAACCCAATCGAGATGGTTTGGGGTGAGCTGGACCGCAGAGTGAAGGCAAAGGGGCCAACAAGTGCTAAACACCTCTGGGAACTCCTTCAAGACTGTTGGAAAACCATTTCAGGTGACTACCTCTTGAAGCTCATGGAGAGAATGCCAAGAGTGTGCAAAGCAGTAATCAGAGCAAAGGTGGCTATTTTGAAGAAACTAGAATATAAAACATGTTTTCAGTTATTTCACCTTTTTTTGTTAAGTACATAACTCCACATGTGTTCATTCATAGTTTTGATGCCTTCAGTGAGAATTTACAATGTAAATAGTCATGAAAATAAAGAAAATGCATTGAATGAGAAGGTGTGTCCAAACTTTTAGCCTGTACTGTATGTTGACAAATTATGGGGCAGTAACCAGGATCTTGTTTTAGAGAAATCCTCAGGGCCACTTGTGTGACTGTTGTTTGTTCATTATACTAGTTAGTATACACATGTGTGGGTGTGTATATACATGTTTATAGCTCCGTCCGTGAGCTATCTGTTAATAACTGTGGGACGGGGAAACATTAGGAGCTGGGACCGGAAGTGAGCATGCAGGTGCAAGGACGAAGCACCGTTGTGCAAAGGACACATATGACATGTTCAATGCTGGGGATACTTGGGTCTGAGGACTTGTTTATTTGTGTGTTTGTATGTATGCTTTTTTCCCTCTCTCTCTCTTTTTTCTCCTCTTTTTTCTTCTTTCTTTTCTTTTTTCCCTTGTTTCTCTGGTGGTTGTTTTGTTTTCTTTTGTTGCTTTCACCCCTCTTCCCTTTTGTTGTTCCTATGGTCATCTTGTCAATTTACCCCTTTCCAGCCCTCACATCATCTTCCTCCATTACAGTTATTGAATTTGATCAACTCTGTTACAACAAAGAGAGATGGCTAATTTAAACAATAATATCAGATTTATTTCGTGGAATGTTAAGGGGGCGAACTGTGCTACTAAAATTAATAGGATTATGACCCATTTACAGCATTTAAAGGGGGACATATTTTTTATTCAGGAAACCCACCTTCGTAATAGGGAATTGGCGAGAATTAAAAAAAGCTGGGTCAGCCACTTATTTCATTCTAAATTTAATCAAAGAACCAGAGGCACTGCCATCTTGATTCGCAAAAATATAATATTTGAACCATCTAAAACGGTAGTGGACCCTGATGGCCGCTATGTTGTTGTATCCGGTAGACTACAGGACACGCCTGTTATTCTAGCAAGCGTTTACGCTCCAAATTGGGACAACGACCAGTTCATAGCCAGACTTTTTACATCCTTTACTGATGTTGAAAACCACTATATTATCATAGGGGGGGATTTTAACATGGTTCAAGATACTGACCTCGATAGATCTTCACCCAAAATGTCACCCTTGTCCAAAGCGGCTAAGACATTAGACATCTTTACTAAACGGCTTGGGCTGTCTGACCCATGGAGACACAAATTTCCCACAAGTAAAGCATTTTCCTTTTTTTCTCATGTACATCACACATACACCCGCATAGACTTCTTTCTCCTAGACAATAGACTACTTCCAAAAGTTCACTCTTGCAGCTGTCAGAGCATAGTCAGATCCGATCATGCCCCAACCTCTCTAGACATTAGCCTCATCAGATGGTACAACTTCCCTAAGCACTGGAGATTTAACTCTACATTATTGGCTGAGGACTCGTACAAACAATTTTTACACTCACAAATTGTATTATTTCTTGAGATAAACGACAGACTGGACATATCTAGGGGAATACTCTGGGAAGCCTTAAAAGCTTATTTACGAGGCCAACTTATATCCTATGTTTCCCAGTTGAAGAAAACTGAAACATCCCATATGGCAGATTTACTGCAGAAAATTACTGAAGTTGATAACAAATACTCAATTGATCCCAAACCTGACCTTTACAAAAGGCGCCTTCAACTTGAGGTAGAATTTGACCTGGCCACAAATAAAGCTAAAACACAGTTACTCCGGTCCAGGCAACGCTTCTTTGAATCAGGAGAGAAGGCCGGTAAACTCCTAGCTCACCAGGCCAGAGCTTTTCTAGAGCGATTCTGGCTGTTAAGTCGTCATCTGGCGAGGTCCTGTTGGACCCAGAGGATATTAATAAAACATTTGCCAGGTTTTACTTTGAACTATACACTTCAGACTCCCCCCAAGACATAGAATACAGTATTTTGGACAAGATTAGTTTTCCCAAAATTGACATTGATCTTGCCAGGGACCTAGGCAGGCCCATATCTACTATGGAAATACAGGAGGCAATCAAGTCGCTACAAAGTGGCAAATTGCCTGGCCCAGATGGCTACACCGTGGAATTTTACAAAACATTCTCCACTCTTCTTTCTCCAGTTTTGCAGAGCATGTATAACAAGGCATTCTCGGACCAGCACCTCTCTGACACCCTGTCCAAGGCCACAATCACGCTTATTCTAAAAAAAGATAAAGACCCCCTACTTTGTAATAATTATAGACCCATCTCACTGTTAAACGTAGACTTTAAGATTTTATCTAAAGTTCTTGCTCTTCGTCTACAGCAAGTAATGCCCCATATCATTTCACTTGACCAAACAGGCTTCATGTTAGGAAGGCAGTCATCTCACAATACCAGAAGACCCCTCAACATTCTTAATATGCCTGACCCAAATACTCCAGAGGTGGTGGTTTCACTCGACGCAGAAAAGGCCTTCGACAGGGTGGAATGGAGGTACCTCTTTGAAGTCATGCGGAGATTTGGCCTTGGGGCAGATTTCATCTCTTGGGTTAAGTTACTGTACTCTGCCCCAGTGGCATCAGTGCAAACAAACAATATGCAGTCACCCTCTTTTCCCCTTCAGCGAGGTACAAGACAGGGCTGTCCGATGTCGCCATTACTGTTTGCAATTGCGATAGAACCCTTAGCCATTTGGTTACGTGCAGACGAGGGCTTCGAGGGCATTAGGCGGTTTGATACTACACACAAATTATCACTTTACGTTGATGATCTACTACTGTACATATCGAACCCTGTCACATTACTTCCTGTTGTTCTACATATCTTAGAACAGTTTAGTAAACATTCTGGATACAACCTGATACAAAAAGAGCGAACTGCTACTGTTTAACTCATTGGCAGGACAGATCCCACAGTCCGTTGTCCCATTTAAATGGGCAGAGGGTGGGTTTCGGTATTTAGGTATCTTCATAACAACTTCTATGTCTGACATTTTTGGTAAAAACTTCACCCCTTTGGTTAAAAGAATTGGGGACGATTTGGATTGCTGGTCCTCCCTGTTTCTGTCTCTGGTGGGCCAAATAAGCTTGATTAAAATGATTACTCTACCCAAGCTCTTATATCTTTTTCAGCAGATTCCGGTACTTATTACGAAAGCATTCTTCGCTAATTTAAAAAAAATGGTCTCCAAATTTCTCTGGGGGAACAAACCTGCTCGCATCTGGCAGTCAATTCTGCAACTTCCAAAATGTAGTGGTGGACTCGCCCTGCCAAACTTCATTCAGTACTACTGGGCAGCCAACATCCAAAAACTCCCATACTGGATGGGTGGCAATCCTGACAATTTACCTGCTTGGGTTTACTTGGAGAAGGCGGCCTCCCAAATCTCTTTACATTTCATATTATGCTCCCAGCTACCCCTTCCCTCCACATCCGTTACAAATAATCCGGTTGTGTCTAATTCTCTTAAAATATGGGGTCAATTTAGAAAACATTTTGGCTTGCATAGACCCTCCAGTCTTGCCCCACTACTTAACAATCATGGCTTTCAACCCTCGAGTACAGATTCAACATTTCGAACTTGGTTTAACAACGGCATAGTAACTGTTAATGACTTATATACAGATGGCATTTTCTCATCTTTTGCAGAGCTCTCAACTAAATACCATCTACCCAACTCTCACCTTTTTCATTTTTTTTCAAATTAGAGATTTCATTAAAAAACAGTTTCCTCATTTCCCCAATCGCCCTCCTGAAACCCTGATCGATGTCCTCCTGAATATGGATCCCAATCAGAGGAAAGGCATCTCAATTATTTGTGGCTCCATGGACCCGGTTAGTCCAGACCTCCTTAACCGTGTTAAAAATGCCTAGGAAGGTGACCTGGGTACAGACTTACCTGATGAACACTGGAAGCGCATTCTAGACTTGGTCCATTCCTCGTCCATATGTGCCTGCCATGGGCTAATCCAATGCAAAATTCTACATAGAATCCACTATGCTAATGCTAGATTGTCCAAAATATTTCCTGATGTCCGTGATTCCTGTAACCGGTGCAAACAATCAGCTGCTAATCACATTCACATGTTCTGGTCTTGTCCCAAATTGATAAATTATTGGTCAAACATATTTAAAACAATAAGCTTGGCTTATGGTGTGGTCATTACTCCCAGTGCTCTTTTGGCTATCTTTGGTGTTCCCCCCAACTCTGGCTTCCCTGCTGCCATACAACGAGCTCTGGCATTCATGACTTTGTTGGCCAGGCGCTTAATTTTGCTTAGGTGGAAGCACATTTCTCCCTCAGGACACAATCAATGGATTAAAGAAGTTATGTATCACATTAAACTTGAGAAACTTAGATTTTCCCCCATGGGCTCGATAAGGAAATTCCAGGATACCTGGAATCCTTTGCTGGAATATACTGACCTGTTACACATTATACCAGACCCAGAAGAGGATTGATCAACTACCCATATCATCTTCCTTTTTGACTCTTTCCCCCTTGTTTTATTTCATTTTATTTTATTCTATTTATTTAATTATTTATTTATTTATTTTATGTTATTTTATTTTATTTATTTATTTTTGGTGTGTTTGTTTACTCACTTGTCTCTATGTGCCTCATGACCTGAGATGGGTGAAGGTACGGGGGTGGAGGGTGGGAAACCGGGTTTGATGTTTAAAAATTGCCTGTTTCACTTAACACTGTCTGTACACTAATGACTGTTGAAAAGCTTTGAAATTCAATAAAAAGAGTTAAAAAAAAAATAACACATTTTTATTCCTTGGCTTTTAACTCCATGTGAAAGCCGCATTCCTCTGTAACACGTGGTCTTTGTTGTCGTGTGTTATTTCTTGTTGTGTCTTAGTCTGACTGTAAAGCACTTTCGTCAACTGCTGTTGTTTTTAAATGTGCTCTATCAGGGCTTGACGCTAACTTTTTCCCAAGGAGCACACGTGCTCCTAAGTTGAAAAGTAAGGAGCGCACAAAGAACTTTAGGGGCACAATGTAAATTGATCAAATAATGTGTTTTCCGTAATAAACGTGATGCAAATAAACATTTACAAGCAAAATTATTTAATGAATTTGTATACAAAAAGGTAAAATGTACAGAAAGGTAAAATCATCAAGTTTTGAAAAAGTATTGCAATTTAATTTTGTCTTTAATGTTATTATCTTATATATATTATCTTTGCAATATGATTATCTTATATAATGTTATTACTATCCTAAAACATTCTCCAGGTCCTCTGAAACTCTGCAGGACTTATTTCCACCCTGCCCAGCAGCGGTACCGTGGCGAACGGTCCCTAACTGCGGGGAGAACGGAGCAGGCTTCCCCGGAGGTCCGCCGCTTTTCCCGGTCCCTCGTCTCCGCCACACTTTGACTTATTTCCACCCAGCCAACAGCCTGGTCATGGAGAACGGTCCCTAACTGCGGGGAGAACAGAGCAGGCTTCCCTGGAGGTCCACCGCTTAACCCGGTCCGTCTCCTCCACACTTTGACTTATTTCCACGCTGCCCAGCAGCGGTAGCTTGGAGAACAGTCCCTCGCTGCGGAGAGAGGGGAGAGGGTTTCCCCGGAGGTCCGCCGCTTAAGCCGGTCTGTCTCCTCTGCCACACTTTGACTTATTTCCACCCTGCCGACAGTGGGACTCATTGTGCTAACAGTGGCTTTGAAAACCACCCATAACCGTGTCACACGGGGAAGAGGGAAGAGGGAAGGCGGTTAGATTATCATATTCTTTTATTGACAAAAATATAGGCTGCTTCGGCTGATTTTTTTTGCGCACATGTGCCCCTAAATATTTTTTACAGTTCGCACACACCTATTTTTAGTTGCAAATGTGAGTGAAACGCTCGCACTGTCGAGCGCTGTCTATAAATAAATTTTGATTGATTGATTGATTGACTGATTGATCGTTGATTATTTTGTGAACCAAGCGCAGATCAGAAAAGGTGATTAGATTGTTGAAGCTCAGCATATTGAATTAAGTGAGAATATTACAGTGGTGATACTGTACTGTACTGATTTCTTGTCTAGGATTTTGAGAGCCTGACTATATAATGATTTAATTGATTTTTGGGCAGTCTGACTTGCCTGGGACCAGCATGGCATGCAATAGGTCATATAAGACAAGATCATAGCATTCATGTAAGTTTTGGCTGCTTCATTTGTTAGTGAATTTCTTATGTGGTGGAAGTTTGAATTATTTAGCCTCATTACCTGAGCTGTTGTTTATATGTTTCTTGAAGGACAGATTAGGATCAAGAATGACTCCCAAGTATTTAAATTTCTCAACATTTTTTAATTTTTGCCCGTTTATGTATACACTGGGCGGCACGGTGGTGTGGTGGTTAGCACTCTCGCCTCACAGCAAGAGGGTTGCATGTTCTCCCCGTGTCAGCGTGGGTTCTCTCCGGGCACTCCGGCTTCCTCCCACAGTCCAAAGACATGCAGATTGGGGACTAGGTTAATTGATAACTCTAAATTGTCCGTAGGTGTAAATGTGAGCGTGAATGGTTGTTTGTCTCTATGTGTCAGCCCTGCGATAGTCTGGCGACCTGTCCAGGGTGTACCCTGCCTCTCGCCCGATGTCAGCTGGGATAGGCTCCAGCCCCCCCGCGACCCTCAAGAGGATGAAGCGGTTAGAAGATGAATGAAGATGTATACACTGGGCCATAATCTATGTTTATGCTGTTTAATAAAGTGCATGGACACCGCTTTATCTGTGTTTAAGGTAAGGCATAATTGGCCGAGTCACTTCGCTACTTTACTCACCACATCAGCCGCTACTGCATCTGCATTTTTCCCATGTGCGAGTAAGACTGTATCATCCGAGTACATTATTATCTCAACCTCATCAGATACCTGGGATATCTAGTAACTCCTAGATGTTTAATTTTATCTGTGGCAATATGAAAGGGCATGTTTTTAAGAAAATTAATATTAATTTTAATAAAGTATACATATATATATAAAAAAAATAATAATGGCAAGGGGTTCCATAGAGATCACAAATAGTAACTGGCTCAAAGGACAACCCTGTCGACAAGAGCGCTGTAATGAAAAGGAGGGTGATATATTATGGTTAGTCATGACAGAGGATTATGGGATAATGAAAAAAGAGAATCTTCCTGGAACAAATCCAGTAACACTTGCTCATGTAAGCTAAATTGAACATATCTTAGTTTTTCACCAAACTAGGAAACCAAAGTCACGTACTGCAGGCACCTCTTGTACATCTGGAAAAAGCAGCTGTGTGAATTAGATTCCGTATCCCGGTCGGCTCCGCTGTGGTGCGGCAGCAGGTATAATAAACCATTCTATGGAAGTTTCGGCATCTGTGGGCTCCTAGAATATTTCCTCCTCTGTTCCATTGGTGAAGATTAGTCATGCAGTGAAGAGGAGGCTGTGTTTAATTCCTGCACCTCTCAGCTTTTCTTCACTCTGTAAAAGGCTTGCCGCTGCTCAGATACTTCAGGCAGAAAATCTGGATTTATGCTGATCTGGGCTCCATTGAAAGACAGGGGAGATTGCAAGTGGGCGAGTTTCAGAATTTTCTTCTTGTCTGAAAAATGGCGACCATGGAGCAGGTGAAGGTTGTTCACCTATACAGTGTGCACGGTCCACTTTGAGTCCGCTGGGGGAGTTATTTTTCCTGAGAAATGCGGTAAAAGCTTAGTCACAAGTTGCCTTTCTCCACCTTTTCTGGTAAGCCCATGATTTTTTGTTTGAGTGTCCTGAATGACTTTTAAGATCAATCAGTTTACGTCTCATAGTTTTGTTGAATTCCACAGCTCCTCACACCACCTCTCGAGATTCGTGATATGGGACTAGTGGTTGGTTGCACATCCCTCTAGGTCAGCAATGTGCGTGGCGTGGTTGGTCAGGGCGGTTTGGACTAGATGTAGCTTTCAATCCAAAGAGTTGAATCTGGTGTTCATGTCCCCCTTCAGTTTTCTGATAGCAGCTGGGATGTTTGCAAGTGTGGGCTGTGAGCCTGCGGTGTCGCTAGTGCTAAAGTTGGAGGTGCAAGCTAACTCAACTTGACTGTTAGCACCCCCTTCAGTTTTCTGATAGCAGCTGGGATGTTTGCAAGTGTGGGCTGTGAGCCTGCGGTGTCGCTAGTGCTAAAGTTGGAGGTGCAAGCTAACTCAGCTTGACTGTTAGCATCCTCCTCTTCTTCACCAAGCTTTACCTTCTCTCTTGGAGGCTGGTTTTGGGTTAGAAGGCTGTCCTTTAGCGACGCGTCTTCCAGAGCTGCTCATAGTTGGATATTAAAGGAGCAAGTGTGGATAATAAGTATGATTTTTAGGGAAAGTGAAGCGGAGCTTCTCAGAAAAGCATCTACTCCGTGCGGTGCTCATTCAGTTGGCGTGTTGCTTTTGTTATCCCGCCATTCCATCTGTTGCAGCTGAGCCAGGCTGGGAACAGTTGTGGTTCTGTTGTAGAATGATGCAGTCTTTGCTGTGCTGAGTTCCAATTGTGCAGACCAGAGGAAACCAGTGGCTCCGTTTGTTGTCGTCCTTTACAGAGCTAGCAGCTTGGCTCTATCTTGGCTTTGTTGCTCCTGGTTGAAGTCAGCTGGCAGACTTTGTGTTGTAGCTGCTGGCCCTTAACTGTCCACTCTCTCATTTAGCGGTCCTTATTTAGCTAACCACAAATCTCCAGCAGGCTTTTGCATCCTCTGGCATGAAAGGAAAAGTCCACTTCATCTGCTGCGAGCAGATGGTGGTGATCATACAGCCATTCGGGGACTGATGAGTGAGAGAGAGATGGGAGAAACCTTTTCTGCTGTCGACAGTAGAAAGATGAGAAATTGCTGAGGGGGGGCAGGCAGCTTTTCCTATAACAGCGACCGTCCTTTGTGGAGAGTCCAGACAAAAAAGAGGAAGAACAATGCAAAACTGGGGTTCTGTTGATAAGATGATGTTGTGGGTTACATATAACAGTGACCAGTGGTGACTGAGGACTGGCTTGGGTGTTGAAAATGGAGGATTGTGGGGAGCTGAGTTCATCCAGGAAAGGCACAGAAGTGAGGGAAGTTTCCATTTCACAATAAAAGACACACAAATGAACAAGATCGTCTTTCAAGTTCCAATGGTTCCAACACTAATAAACAAAAGCTTAAAGGTCATCAGTGCAATCAATGTTTCCACAACTGTGTCTGTTGTATATTGTGCAATGCCATCTACTGATGAGGTATTACGACGGTGATGATAAAATCTTGGGGAAATGCAAGTTTATTCGCTAGAAAGCACCAAGATTCCAAGAATCCTCAAAGGAACCAGTTCAAGAACCAGAGCTAATTTGGTATGAAAGAGGTATAAGAGTGCTAATTTGAAATCTCACTTTTGCTCAAATTACAATTTTGGCCAACAAAACCAAAAATAAGCCCTGAAATCAGCATGGAAACACATAGTAAACACACACAAAAAAATTACACAATAATTACACTGCAAAGTACAAAGTCAACACAACACTGACCTGAAGCTGATAAGCTCTGTGAAGAGGAGTGGGGGCAGGAAGAAGGTAAGAACCAGTTTCCAGACCTCAGTACTTCTCTCCATGTCACCCCACCAGATCTGAGACAGCAGAGACTACGGCAGAGAGCAGCAATGTCACCACAACAGTTCCCACCCAACTTTACACTGACTGATCATATTCATTTACACAATCTACACTGACATCAAACGTCATATTACTATTTAAAGCATAGCTTGAGCCTGGTATTTTTTACCAGTCAGTTCAATTCTGCTGTTGTGGCAGAAGACTGGCATCTCTACCTGAACACCATCGTGGCTGAAGAACAGGCGGGCGTCAGCTGCAGTGGCCATCTGCAGGCACGTAGCTCCACCCCACACTGGAGACTTCCTTATAAGGAGAGTGAAGGAGCGACTCTCACTGTTCTGGTAACACTCACCAAATACATCTGAAGACAAATATGACACAGAATACACACATTATCATCTTTATTTTTTCTTCTTTATAGACCAGGGCAGCCGTGGCTCAGAAGGTAGAGTGGGCCGCCGGTAATAATAAATAATGTATGTACACTGAACAAAAATATAAACGCAACACTTTTGTTGTTGCTCCCATATTTCATGAGCTGAATTCAAAGATCTAAAACATTTTCTATACACACAAAAGACCACTTCTCACAAATATCGTTCACAAATCTGTCTAAATCTGTGTTAGTGAGCACTTCTCCTTTGCCGAGATAATCCATCCCACCTCAAAGGTGTGGCATATCAAGATGCTGATTAGACAGCATGATTTTTGCACAGGTGTGCCTTAGGCTGGCCACAATAAAAGGCCACTCTGAAATGTGCAGTTTTATCACACAGCACGATGCCACAGATGTCGCAAGTTTTGAGGGAGCGTGCAATTGGCATGCTGACTGCAGGAATGTCCACCAGAGCTGTTGCCCATGAATTGAATGTTCATTTCTCTACCATAAGCCGTCTCCAAAGGCGTTTCAGACAATTTGGCAGTACATCCAACCGGCCTCACAACCGCAGACCACATGTAACCACACCAGCCCAGGACCTCCACATCCAGCATGTTCACCTCCAAGATCGTCTGAGACCAGCCACCCAGACAGTTGCTGCAACAATCGGTTTGCATAACCAAAGAATTTCTGCACAAACTGTCAGAAACCGTCTCAGGGAAGCTCATCTGCATGCTCGTCGTCCTCATTGGGGTCTCGACCTGACTGCAGTTCGTCGTTGTAACCAACTTGAATGGGCAAATGCTCACATTCGATGGTGTCTGGCATGTTGGAGAGGTGTTCTCTTCATGGATGAATCCCGGTTTTCACTGTTCAGGGCAGATGGCAGACAGCGTGTGTGGAGTCCTGTGGGTGAGCGGTTTGCTGATGTCAACGTTGTGGATCGAGTGGCCCATGGTGGCGGTGGGGTTATGGTATGGGCAGGCATATGTTATGGACAGCAAACACAGATGCATTTTATTGATGGCATTTTGAATGCACAGAGATACCGTGACGAGATCCTGAGGCCCATTGTTGTGCCATTCATCCATGACCATCACCTCATGTTGCAGCATGATAATGCACGGCCACATGTTGCAAGGATCTGTACACATTTCCTAGAAGCTGAAAACATCCCAGTTCTTGCATGGCCAGCATACTCACTGGACATGTCACCCACTGAGCATGTTTGGGATGCTCTGGATTGGCGTATAGGACAGCATGTTCCAGTTCCTGCCAATATCCAGCAACTTCGCACAGCCACTGAAGATGAGTGGACCAACATTCCACAGGCCACAATCCACAACCTGATCAACCCTATGCAAAGGAGATGTGTTGCACTGTGTGAGGCAAATGGTGGTCAGATACTGACTGGTTTTCTGACCCCCCCAGACCCTCCCAATAAAGCAAAACTGCACATTTCAGAGTGGCCTTTTATTGTGGCCAGCCTAAGGCACACCTGTGCAATATTCATGCTGTCTAATCAGCATCTTGATATGCCACACCTGTGAGGTGGGATGGATTATCTCGGCAAAGGAGAAGTGTTCACTAACACAGATTTAGACAGATTTTTGAACAATATTTGTGAGAAATGGTCTTTTGTGTATATAGAAAATGTTTTAGATCTTTGAGTTCAGCTCATGAAAAATGGGAGAAAAAACAGAAGTACTCATACTCGTCCGTACTCGTCGTCCTCCACTTATCCGGGTCCAGGTCGTGGGGGCAGCAGCCTTAGCAAAGAAGCCCAGACAGTCCTCTCCCCAGCAACTTCCATCAGCTCTTCCGCGGGAACCCTGAGGCGTTCCCAGGTCAGCCGGATGATGTAGTCCCTCCAGCATGTCCTGGGGCGGCCCCGAGGTCTCCTCTCAGTTGGACACGCGCGAAACACCTCCCAAGGGAGGTGTCTGGAAGGCATCCTTACCAGATGCCCGAACTACCTCAACTGGCTCCTCTCGATGTGGAGGAGCAGCGGCTCTACTCCGAGTCCCTCCCGGATGTCCGAGCTCCTCACCCTATCCCTAAGGCTGAGCCCAGCCACCCTGCGGAGGAAACTCATTTCGGTCGCTTGTACTCACAATCTCATTCTTTCGGTCACTACCCAGAGCTCGTGACCATAGGTGAGGGTTGGAACATAGATCGACTGGTAAATCGAGAGCTTCGCTTTTTGGCTAAGCTCCCTCTTCACCACAACGGACCGGTTAAGCACCTGCATCACTGCTGACGCCGCCCCAATCCGCCTGTCAATCTCCCGCTCCATCCTACCCTCACTCGTGAACAAGATCCTGAGATCCCAGAAGTGTTGCGTTTATATTTTTGTTCAGTGTAATATCCACTAATTAATAATCGGAAGATCAGGGGTTCGATCCCGGGCTCCTCCAGTCCACATGTCAAAGTATCCCTGTGCAAGATCCTGAACCCCAAATTGCTCCCAATGACTGTTCCGTTGTGAGTGCATGTGAATGGTTACTGAGTAACAGGTGGCATGTATGGTAGCCACCAGTGTGTGAATGTGTAGTCTCGCCACCAGACAATCAGAGATCTCCGCCTTCTGATAGTCTGGGGACACTCCTTTCTAAAGTGTGTTTAACACACCGGCGAAAACGGCCGGCAACAAAGCAACGCCTCTAGCATTTTTGAAAAGGACACGCCTTCTCGGAAATGTGCGCTCCCCTTTTTCTCGTCCGCAAGGAAACAAACACACACAGAGCTTGAAAATGGATGCCGAGAGATTTAACTCTGTTTTATCAAACGTGTGCTCATCCGTGAAGAAAATATTTTTTCCAGCGGATATCTTAGTTACAACATGATTGAGCCAAAGGACTACCAAAGGACCGCCCTGCAGATTTACTATTGGTTCTGCAACGTAGGGAGTTTTTTTAAACTCTGAAATTGTATCCGCCCATCTAAACACAAAATCAGGGAGAGAGTCATCAGTCTTTAGTTAAGCAAAGCGTCTAAAGACTGACTTGTGAGTCTCGTGAATGTGTGTGAATGGGTGAATGTGACATGTAGTGTAAAAAGCGCTTTCAGTATCCAGAAAAGCACTATACAAGTGCAGTCAATTTACCAGACAGGTGCTGTGTAGAAGTCTGTTCCCCTGTTGAATAGTGTTTCCCATAGTACTCCCCTCCGTGGTTAAGTAAGGGATAAGGTTTGGTTTAGATTTAGGTAGGGAGGAAACACATCAACGGGGATACAGTCTGCAGCACAACACCAGCACACAAAGGTACTTCAAAAAACATCAAGGTTTTACCCCTTTTGGGAGAATAGGAAAGCAAAGATCCTAGAGATGTCAATGTAGTTTTATGTTTGTTTGGAGTCTAATTTTGATATATTTGTATGAAACAAATGTGTCTTTCACAGACATGTCTAATAATTGTTATATGACCTCGACTGACCCTGAGCGTTCCTTAATAGGTTAAGGCTAATCTCTGTCATGCCCCTTCAATATTTCCCCATCCAAGTGGATCAACGACCCACCACAGTGGCCGGATTGATTATCCAGACATCTATTCATATTTGAATTTGAGTCACCAGGTATTGTTAGGATAAGTGTTGTCTGTAAATAACCAACCTGTTAATAAAATTCCCTCACATTGTCCTGCTGGTTTCAGGTGTAATGTCAAATATTTTGGTGAAATTGGGTTCAAAATGAGATGGAATAGAAAATATTGTGGATACAGAACAAATTACAAGATACTGAATATTACTAAGATTATTAAGACACGCTGTCAGCTGATCTGAATACCATTTGAAACACTGATATCTACAGTCCAAAAAATGTCTGTATGAAGTTGGTAGCATTTGAAAGACTTGTGGGGATAAAGATGTTAATTGATTTCGTATAAATCCCTATAACTGATTACTAGATATAAACTTTTCACATTAGTGACGTCCCCTAGTGGCAGAATATTCCAAGACTGTGTAGCGAAACTCAGACAAAGCATCCAAATATATGTATCAAGTTTGGTTACAATTGTTTCAGCCAATTTCAAATAATGAGTATTTATGTAAAATTTAGTTTAAAAGTTTAAAATAATTTAAAATATTAAATTGGATTGATATATTAAAATTCTCATGCTAACTTTAGATAAGCAATGTCTGTAGATGATCCTGCCAAGGTTTCGGGACATTGGGTCCAACAGTTTCTGATAAGTTCTTAAAAAATTAGATTTAAAGGACATTACGAAAAAGTAAAAGAAAAAAAAAAAAAACAAGGACATTTTTAGAGCAGAAGATACTTCCACCTTTCATGGCAGTGTGATACATGGCCAGGCAGAATCAGTATGTAACGCAGCTGGACTTAGCCTTTCATGGTGTTATGATTCACTGCCGGTCAGCCAGACAGTATCTTTCACAGCAGTATGATATGCCACTGGACCGCTTCAGGTTGAAACGCTGCCAGTTGCAATGTAATATACAGAGAGCTGCAAAGTCCTCATTGGGCAGGCAGAAGGAGTGGTTATTGGATCCAACAAACCCTGAACTTTCACCCGAGAGCCTGGTGTTTGCTTTCCATATGAAGGTAGAGCCAAACCATGATGTTTTTTTTTTTCTACACCTAACCACATGATTTTGTTGCCTAAACCTAACTACGTGCTTTTGTTGCCTAAACCTAGCCATGTGCTTTTGTTGCCTAAACCTGACCACATGCCCCTCCCAAACTGTATTTCGGTAGGAACTAACCTGTTGTCGGTGGGTGTTGCTGCCCGGATAGCTAACAGTTTTTGACCACACACACACACACACACACACACACACACATACACACCCGTCACTGCATGCGAAACGCTGATTGTTTTATGGATTGTTGATTTGTGGACTGCAATAAATGAACCAAGGGCTTGCATCACAGTTTGTTGTCAGACTCTCTACTTTGAACAAACGCGGTAACGTTTAAGTGTGCGTCAACTAGGTCGACCCATGGCTGCAGCCCTCAGTGGCTTAAAGCACTTTAGGCTTAGCCTCTACATCAAGTCAAAAACTGTGCCAAAGAAGCCGGTTTGAAGACAAAACCTCGGCGTGTCAAATGTTTGCGGTGCTGGACAGTATTGGAGCTGTAGCCAGAGGAAGAAGAAGAGAACTGTGCATTTTGGATTAGTCTTCTGTGCCAGCTGCTTTTCATCTGCTTGTCGGCTGACTGCGTTTGGAGGAGCTGTGGATTCGGCGGACGTGACAGAGCAGGCAGTAGACGGACCGGAGCCGGTGTCAGGATCATCGGCCTACACGCACGGACAAGCCACTGCTTGTGGGCTCGAATCCTGAGGCGCCGGTTGAGTCCGGTATAACGAACATTGTTACTGGTGACAGTGAGGAAATAGTCAAGCCCAAGCGGGGTACTAAACTTACTGTTAAAGCCTTGTGTGACAAATTGGACAGATTGCAAAAAAGTAGAAAATTAAAACTAATTAAAGCTGATAAATTTAGAAACACGATACATGATTTAATGTCAAGTGGCAATGTTTTGCAGGTGCAACAAGCTTTTGATGAGTTTATTGAGTTAAGAGATGAAACAAGGTGTATGCATGATTCTGCGGTGGGTTTATTGCCACCAGAAGAGCATGAGAAAAATGACATATGGTTCCGAGCAAAAATGTTGTTCAATGATGAATTTATAAAAGAAACACAAGTGTGGTTAAAAAATAAGGCAGAACATGGGTCTGATGAAAATATGCACAATATGCAAAATTAGGGTGAATTCAGTACTGGAAAAAAAAAAGAATGACTCCTTGTAACACCCTTAACCCTATGGCCAAGGACTATAGGCCTGCGGCACAGGCCTCACAGCCAAAGGATTGGTCATTGCCACGTCAACCATCAGCAATGGATAGTAGGCCAAAGCAAAACATCTCATTTCCAGTGGAAAGAGACACAGGAGCACATGCTTACAATCCCTTGGAAACATCACAAGCTCCACCAATTATGACTGCATGGCCAAATCAAAGCAACACTCAATATGTAAATCAACAAAACCAAAATGAACCAGTAAGCCTACCACCTGACAATATTGTTGCCATTATGCATAAACAAAATGAAATAACAGCTTCTCTTGTCGACCAGCAGAGGTTGCTGTCTCTGCCCACATGAGACATTCCTGTATTTGAAGGAGATACACTGCAATATCAAGCCTTTATTAGAGCATTTGAACAACTTGTGGAGGACAAAGCCAGCCAAGCTGACTGCTTATACTATCTGGAACAATTTACCCAAGGACAGCCAAGGGAATTGATTCGAAGCTGTCAGCATATGGCTCCTGAGCGGGGCTACATCACAGCAAAGTGTCTTCTGGAGGAGCACTTTGAAAACAAGTACAGGATTGCCACTGCTTATATAGCGAAGGCTCTAGCTTGGCCAATGATAAAATCTGAGGATGCCAATGCCCTGCAGGCAGATGCTTTGTTCTTAAGAGGATGTTGCAATGTAATGGAGGAACTGCAGTACATGCAGGAGTTGGATTTGCCAACCAACATGAGGATGGTCATTTCAAAGCTACCATACAAGCTCCGAGAGAGGTGAAGATATAAGGTTTAGGATATAATGGAAAGTTCCCATGACAAAGGTCATTTTAATGACGTAGTCAGGTTTCTGAAGAAGCATGTAAAAATGCTGTCTGACTGTCTTTGGTGACACTGAGGGTGCATCATCAAATGTTAAATGTTAAAGTTAAACCTCTCAACGGGCTTAATGTACAACCAGCACAGTCAAAGCACAAGGGCGGTAGCTTTGCCACTACTGTAACACAGAAGGAGCCAAGTGAAGCACATACCAGTAGGTCAACAGTAGGAAACAGGCCAGCCTGTCTTGCCACTGCTGTTCACGCGCTCATCTTCTTGAAAAATGCCAACAATTTAAAGGTAAAAGGCACAGAGATAAGATCCACCTTTTAAAGGAAAAGGGCATTTGCTTTGGATGCTTAAGTATTGGACATTTAAGCCGCAGCTGCAGTAAACGCCTGGTCTGTGCAGTCTGTGAACAGCAACATCCCACTGTGCTTCAGATCAACAAGACTAATGTGGAGGAATGGAGCATTATCAGCTTCTCCACCAGCAGCAGTGTCGCCTCCTTCTCAGACATGTGGTCGAACAGGGGACGGAAAAGACCATCTGACAGGGATGAAGGGGGGCGCTCCGCTGCATGAGCGTCTAGTCTCAAGCCAGCCAGTGTTAATGTGGACCTAAGATCGACTACCCTCCTTGCTGAGATCCCCCACCACTTGCTATGGGGATATTACAACAAACAGATCTGGAGGAAAAGAGGGTCCAGAGGAGGGGTCAGAAATCGGCTACGAAAGAGAGGTAGCAGGCTTCCACTACCTGCCATCATGCTGTCAAATGTCCGGTCACTGAACAATAAAATAACTGAACTCTCCGCACTCATCCAGTACAACTCGGACTACAAGCAAACTAGCCTTTTTTGCTTTACAGAATCATGGCTGTTGGAGGGCATTGATATACACATCGATGGATTTAACATTATACGACTTGACAGGGACACAGTAGGAACACGGACGTCAGTCGGGGCGGTCTCTGCCTGGCTGTCAACAACAGCTGGGCAACCAACTACACAGTGAAAGAGAGTGACAGACACTATGAGCTCCTGTTTCCTTCAGACCCCATTATCTGAATTCACACAAATCACAATAATATTGGCATATGTTCCTGGACCTGACTTCAACCTGGTGGCAGACCGCATCGCGGACTTTTATCACAGCGCTGTCACCCGAACTGGCGAACAGCCGGTGTTCCTGCTAGGGGATTTCAACAGGTGTGACGTCACCACCAGATTTGACAAGATGTTGGATCTCTGCTATAGAAACATACCGGGTGCATATATTTCCAAAGCCCACCCACTCCTTGGTCGTTCAGATCACAATGTCATTCTCCTACTTCCAAAGTACAGACAAAAACTGAAAATAGACAAAATACAGACAAAAACCATCAAAATATGGGACAACAACTCTATTGAGGAACTCAGGGGCTGTATAGAACTGACTGACTGGGATGTGTTTTTCAAGAGCAATGATTCTGATCTGAACCAGCTAGGGATGCACCGAATATTTGGTAACCGAATATATTTGGCCAAATATTGCAAAAAAAACCACACATTCGGTATTCAGTGGAATAAGTTAAAACCAAGGCCGAATAATAGCAGCGTGTTAGCGCCGTGACCGGTGGAATAAAATGTCGGCAGTGTGACGATCTGCCCGTCACGGCACTCGCATTTGCGACTAAAAATAGTTTTGAGCGAGGAAAACAGGCTTAAATCATTCAGCATGCTGTGTGAGCAGCCTACAGATTTCAACCACCAGCAGAAACAAAAGGCGAATCTCATTGGTTGTGGGTTGAACGGGGGTCACAGACACAGTATTCCTGTCAAATACGGCGGCTATCGGCTTACCAGCGACGGACAAGTCGGTTCCAATAATATCCTCTTCTTGGCGTCATGACTGCCCAGAAGTACCTGAACGGCCGAGCCAGCCAAACACAGGTATGTGACGTGTCAGAGGAGAAACGAGCAATCCACATTACTCTTTCTGGCAGTAACGGCCCACAAACCTCACCGCACTTTAGGGACTGTTCATTACTTATGAAGGGACTTGTCAGGGGAAGAGGGTGGTTGGTTGATTCTTATTTTATTTATTTATTTTATTTTGATCCCCCCTATGTAAATCACTGATTGATGCTGTTTTTGAAGTATGAATAAGTCAATAAGTAATTTATTCCATTGAAATATCATTGATGTATTATAGAAAAGTGATTTATCTTTTTATAAATGACAAAAGGCACATCTGCCTCATTTTCGCTGTGGTATTGTGATACTACTCGGAACCATGATATTTTCATTGGTATCGCACAGTGGGTCCCAATTTTGGTACTGTGACAACACTAATCTGGAGGGGGTTCATCTGCAAAAACTAATGAAAAACTAAACAATGATATTCAGTATTCAGTACTCGGTATCCGGCCAAGCGTTTAATAATATTCGGCTTTGGCTTCGGCCACAAACTTTCATTTCGGTGCATCCCTAGAACCAGCAAACTGACTCAATCTCCTCCTATTTGACATTCTGTGCTGATTCTGTCATTCCATCTAAACAGGTTAGACTGTACCCAAATAACAAGCCCTGGGTGAAAAAAGACCTGAAAATATGCCTGAATAAGAAGACGCTGGCATTTCTGAGAGGAGACAGACAGAAGGTGAATGAGCTGGAAAAAGAATTCAGACAAAAATCTGGGCAGGCCAGAATCCAAGACAAGAACAAAGTGGAACAACAATTTACAACAGGGAATGCAAGGGAGGCTTGGCAAGGGCTCAACGCCATGATGGGCAAAAAACAGAAGCCAGCCCAAATCAACTGTCCTGACCCCACCTCATTTGCAGAGCAGCTAAACATTTTTTATGGCAGATTTGACAACCCACAACAACCACTGAGAGACTGGAATTCCAGCAGTCCCAGCCCCCCACACAGTCCAGTCAAGTTAAAAGGCAGAGTGCTAGGGAATGTGCCACTCAACTGGGGGGTATCATGACCCTACTTTTCCAAATGCTCCTGGACTCAGGTTTTGTTCCTCATTCATGGAAAGAATCCACCATCATACCCATACCTAAAATCACAAATGCAAAAGTCCCAAAGGATTACACACCAGTCACACTCACATCTGTATTATGTAAATGCATGGCGAGGGTGGTGTGTGGCCTGCTAAGTTCTTCAGTCGCTGATAAACTGGACCCGTTCCAGTTTGCCTATAAAGCACGACGAGGGGTGGAAGACACCTGCCGACACTCCTGGACACGGCCACTAAAAACATGGACCACCCTCACTCATGCTCCAGGATTTTATTTATGGATTTCTCATCAGCCTTCAACACAGTCAAGATAAGCACCTTGCTCACCCACCTCACTGATCTACAGGTCAATCCGATACTGGTAAACTGGATCAAAGACGAGATCCATTCTACAAGACAGGCCTCAACATGTAACAGTGAATGGCAAAACATCACACAATATTGTGTTAAACACAGGGGTCCCTCAGGGATGTGTTTTATCTCCCATCCTGTTCTCCATCTACACAAACAACATAATCGGCAGCACGGACAATATGACACTTCTCAATACGCAGATGACATGGCCTTGGTGGCTCACCTAACTGACTCCATCAGCCTAGCAGCATATCACCAGCAGGTGGACTCACTGATCACCCTCATTGAGGAGAGTTCACTGGAATTGAACACCTCCAAAACTAAGGAGCTGTGCTGCTGCAGAAGAACAACATCTGGGGATGCTGCCCACACACTGCTCCAACCACTGGTGATCAGAGGGCAGGTAGTGGAGCAGGTGGAACACTTCAAATACCTGGGCATTGAGGTCGACAGAGCATTGTCCTTTTCTGACCACAGCAGCAACATTTACAAAAAGGCTCAACAGCGCCTCTTTCTGCTAAGGAAGCTGAGGACTTTTAATGTAAGCAAAAATGTTTTAACAGTTGTTTACAAATCGCTCACTGAGTCAGTCCTAACCTACAACATCTCATCCTGGTACACCTTCCTTTCTGTTCAAGACAAATCCAAACTGTGGAAAGTCATTAAACATGCTACCAAAATAACAGGCACCACTCAGACCTCATTGACAGATCTTCACACACAGGCAGTTAAACGGAAGGCCAACACCATCACACGCGACCCCTCACATCCACTCCACAGTTCATTTCAACTCCTCCCATCTGGCCGCTGTTACAAGGTACCATTCGCAAGAACAAACATAGTAAAGAAATCATTCATTCCTACCGCCATCAACATTATCAATAAATCTTAAGGGTTTGACTCAGGGTTCTTAGCTTTATGTGTGTTGCTCTGTACTGTATTGGTATGTATTTTATGTCTTTTCATGTCTTTTATGTATTTTTAACTTGTGTTTTATTGTGAGCCACGTCAAAGACGAATTTCCACTGCTCTGCAATGGACAATAAAGTTCTTTCTGATTCTGATTGTATTCTTTCCATCGTTCCAGTGCAGGTCAAGGCCACAACAGGAAGTAGAGTTATACAGACCTATGTGTTCTTGGATCCAGGAAGTTCGGCCACTTTCTGCTCGGAAGACCTCACGCATAAACTGAACATGGCAGGAAAAAGAACTGACAACCATGGTGCAGGAAAAGGTTGTTCCTGCTTACTTCTTAGCTGGGCTGGAGGTGTCTGCTTTGAATGAAAACAACTTCTGTCCTCTCCCAGAAATTCTCACGCAGAAGAAGATGCAGGTAACTACAGATAACATTGAAAAAATGGCCATATCTGTCAAAAATTCCCATTCCCACCATAAAGGCTAGTGTCGACATGTTAAAAGGAAGTAACGCTCCCAGGTTATTGGAGCTGTGGGAAACTGTCAGCAGCCAAGGAGATGTCCCGTACACTATAAGGACAGTGTTGGGCTGGGTCATTGATGGTCCTCTGAATGGAAGCAGGAATGCCAGCAACCATGATATGGCTCTTTCCTCTGTTTTGGTGAGCAGAATTTCTGTTTCCAACTTGGAACTTATGCTGAAGAATCAGTATGATCATGATTTCAACGAAGTGCCGTCCGAGGAAAAGCAGGCATCTAGAGAGGACCTACAGTTTATGAAGATCATGGAGGGCTCTGCAATGTTGCAAAAAGGGAGGTACTATTTGAAGCTGCCCTTTAAGAATGCAGATGTCCTCCTGCCGAATAACTTTCCAGTGGCCAAACAAAGGATGCTTGGATTGAGGAGGAGGTTTGTGAATGATCCAAAGTTTCATGTGGAATACTCTAGCTACATGAAGGGAGTTATTGACAAGGGATACGCAGAGCAAGTTCCTCAGGAGCAGATGTTGTGCAGTGGAAGAATGTGGTACATCCCACATCACAGGGTTTTCCATCCCAGAAAGGCTTCTCTTCAAGTGTTGTTCGACTGTAGCCCCATGTATCAAGAGACATCTCTAAATCAAGAACTACTGCAAGGGCCCAACCTCACCAGCTCACTACTTGGAGTTTTGCTTCAGTTCAGGCAGGAGCCCATGGCATTAATGGGTGATGTGCAAGCGATGTACCATCAGGTGAAGGTTGTGCAGCAAGATAGAGGTGTCCTTTGATTTCGTTGGTGGCCGGAAGGAGACCTCAGCAGAGATTTCAAGGTCTACAGAATGACTGTGCATCTGTTCTGGGCTGTGTGGTCACCCAGTTGTGCTTGTTATGCACTGAAGAAAACTGCCAATGACAACATGGTTGATTCTCTGCCGAAACTATTCAAGCGGTGAAGTGACATTTTTATGTGGACGACTGCCTGATGAGCATGGGCTCGGAAAAGGAGGCTATCCAAATGGTCCAGGATCTCAGCACCCTCTGTAAGAGAGGTGGGTTCATTCTAGAGAAATGGATCAGCAACAGTCGGACGGTTTTGCAGACTATTGCAGATGACCAGTTGGCCAAGGATCTAAAGGAGCTTGATTTGGACAGAGAGAAGCTCCCCATTGAGCAAGCTTTGGGCCTCCTCTGGTGTATCAAATCGGATGCCTTCAAATTCAAGATGGAGGTGAAAGCGCAGCCTCATACCAGGCGTAGAATGTTGTCCACAAGTAGTTCTGAGTATGATCCTTTAGGAATGTTGGCACCAGTCACTCTGTCTGCCAAGATGATGCTGCAGGAGCTGTGCAGGAGAGGCCAGGGCTAGGATGAGGCATTGCCACCTGATATTGAAAACCTGTGGAAAAGGTGGCTGAAGGATATTGAGGTGCTGCCGTCATTCAAGGTGGATTGCTGTGTAAAACCACAGGACTTTGGTGAGCCGCTGCACAGCCAATTACATCACTTTGCTGATGCTAGTACAGAAGGTTATGGGGTTGTAACTTACCTCAGGCTTCAAAATAGCATAAACAAAGTTCACATTGCTTTTCTTTTGAGAAAGGCCAGGGTCACACCATTGAAGATCTTGGCTGTTCCACGGCTGCCGCCCTAGCCTCAAGAGTGGGTGTAATGCTGGGGGCAGAGCTTGAACTTCACCTTGATAAATCTTGGTTTTGGACCGACAGTACGTCAGTTTTAAAGTACGTCAACAATGACAACAGACGTTTCCACACACTCGTGGCAAATCGGGTTGTTTCCATCAGAGAGGTTTCGGATCCTTCACAATGGAGGCACGTGGGAACCAAAGAGAACCCAGCCAACATTGCATCCAGAGGAATAAGGGCGCCAGACTTTCTGAAGGATCGCAGTTGGCTCAAGGGTCCTAAGTTTCTTTGGGGTTCCAAAGAAGAGTGGCCAGCCTGCTATGGCATTGACATCAAAGTGGAGCTGGATGATCCAGAGGTCAAGAAAGATGTTTTGGTGAATGTCATCAGTACCAAGCCATCCAGCACGGACCATCTTCTCACTTATTTCTCAGACTGGAGAAAGCTCAAGGTGTCGGTAGCTTGGTTCTTGCTGCTCAAAGCCATCTTGTTAGAGCTTCGTCGTCTGAGGAAGGCCTCTGGAGCTGTACAAGTGGATGAAGTGGGAAGACGAAGGGCCATAATCACGGAGAGGACAAAACCCTTGGCACCAAGTGATATGTCTGAGGCTGAGTCGGCCATTGTTCGTTATTGTCAGCAGCAAATGTTTCAAGATGAGCTTTCCTCTTTGCTGTCCAAGGGAACAGTAAGCCGACAAAGTTCCATTTACTAGCTGGATCCGATCGTAGAGGATGGACTCCTAAGAGTCGGGGGGGAGACTTAGTAAAGGAGCCATGCCTTTGGAGACTAAACATCCGCTCATCCTCTCCAAGGATCACTACATTTCCAAGCTCATCCCCAAAGATTCTCATCAGCTGTTGGGTCACAGTGGCCGAAGCCATTCATTGTCAACAGTAAGGAGGAAATTTTGGATTACATGTGCCAATTCAGCGGTGAGGAGTGTGATCTCCAAATGCAGTTTTTGCAGGCGTCGTCATGGAAGGCTTGTGGAACAGAAGATGGCTGATCTTCCTAAGGAACGAATTGACCCAGATCTCCCTCGATTCATGAACGCTGGGATTGATTATTTTGGGCCTCTGGACGTGAAGAAAGGTAGAACCACGTACAAGCAATATGGAGTGATCTTTACCTGCTTGGTTAGTAGAGCAGTCTATTTGGAAGTGGCAAGCTCTTTGGAGACTGATGCTTGTATAAATGCTCTGCATCAGTTCATCAGTAGAAGAGGGCAAGTGGTCCTTATCAAGTCAGATAATGGAACTAACTTCCATGGTGCAGAATGAGAATTGAAAGAAGCTCTCTCTGCGCTGGATAATGAGTGCATCCAACAGGCTCTTACTCCTGCTAACGTTGAATGGCAGTTTAATCCACCAGGGGGCTCTCATCATGGCGGGGTGTGGGAACGCCTGATAAGTTCTGTAAGAGGCATTCTCAGTTCAGTTTTACACCAGCAGGTGTTGGATGATGATGGGCTCCACACGGTTATGTGTGAGGCAGAATCTATTCTTAATGATGGCCCAGTCACTAAACTGTCTGATGATCCGAACAATTTGGAGCCTTTAACCCCAAATCACCTGCTTCTGTTAAAGGGAAAGCCTGCCATGCCTTCTGGGCTCTTTAAGGCAACCGATATAGTATATGTAAAAAGACGGAGACAGGTCCAACACCTTTCCGACCTATTTTGGAAGCAATTTATTCAGGAGTATTTGCCGTTGTTTCAGGAGAGGCAGAGGTGGAATCAGAGGAAAAGAAGTTTGAAGATTGGAGACGTGGTGCTAATCATGGATCCTGCAGCCCCCCGTGGATCTTGGCCTCTTGGAAAGGTGTTAGAGATCTTCCCAGACAAAAGTGGCCTGGTGTGTTCTGTCACTCTGCAAACCAAAACCGTTATCAAAAGACCTCTAACAAAGTTGTGTTTGGTACAAGAGGTGGATTAATGGTATTAAGGTGCATTTTGAATGTTTGGGTTTACATTTGGCTTTTCTGTTTTGTATTGAATTGTTGAGTCTGATGCCTTTAACAATAAGAAGGCGGTGTTGTAAGAGCCAAATTCAGGCAAAGGGTTAATCGGGTCTGTCAATATGTTGCCCCTCCCAAACTGTATTTAGGTAGGAACTAACCTGTTGCCGGTGGGTGTTCCTGTCCAGAGGGCTAACAGTTTTTGACCACACACATACACACACCCATCACTTCACATGCGGAACGCTGGTTGTTTTATGGATTGTTGATTTGTGGACTGCAATAAATGGACCAAGGGCTCGCATCACAGTTTGTTGTTGGACTCTCTACTTTGAACATACGCGTTAACATTTAAGTGGGCCTCAACTAATTCGACCTTGGCCCTATTTTCCGATCTACTTTTGTCTAAATGAGTGATAGGATGTTCAATATTTGACATTTCTCCAGTACAAAGCTAGGGCTGACCTGCCTGCAGCCTGTGAGCGCACGCTATGTTAAATAATAGGGCACTCAGACAGCATCAAACAACGTCAAAATACGTCCACTAAAAGTGAATTTTTTTCACACAGGCTCAGATTGTTAGTATAATTATTCGACAACATAACGGAAAGGAGAAATGAACGTCTGTGTTTACCTTTAGCTGGATTCGGACATGTTCCTCTGCCTGTTGCTGCTCCCTTTCTCTCCTCGTCCACACAGTTTCAATGAGTTCTGCGTCCGTGTACGTCCGTGTACCCCGTGTTCAAATAAATACGGGCGGTCATTAAATTCAAATGGCTCATCCAGATCCAGTTGGTCAAAATCAGGTAAAAATTCGGACATGTTTGTTGTGGCAAGTCAAAACACTCACTCAGAGAGTGAAAGTCTGGCTCTGAAATCTCACGTCTCACGAGATTCTCCTTCTTCTTTGGTGTTTTACTATACAGTCTATGGTGTCTTTTGGCAGTTGGTTTCATGAGACTTGAGTTGTTGCAGGAAGTTACCGCTGGAGCGAGCTTACAAATGCGACTGTTTGGAGTACTCATGGCTGAATTTTTACCTGATTTTGACCAACTGGATCTGGATGAGCCATTTGAATTTGATGACCGTCCGTATTTATTTGAACACGGAGTACATGGACATACACGGACACAGAGCTCAGTGAAGAGGGACGAGGAGAGAGAGAGGGAACAGGCAGAGGAAGTGTTTTGACTTGCCACAACAAATATGTCCGATTCCAGCTAAAAGTAAAGACAGACATTCATTTCTCCTTTCCGTTATGTTGTCGGATAAATATACTAACAATCCGAGCCTATCTGTGTAAAGAATGCCAGGGAGATGAAGGACTTCAGACCAGTGGCACTCACATCCATACTTTGTAAGTGTATGGAGAGGGTGGTGAGTGATCACCTCACTGCTATGGTGGCAGACAGGCTTGACCCACTCCAGTTTGCCTATAAGGCAAAGCGTGGGGTGGAGGATGCCTGTTAGACTCTCCTGGACACAGTTTGCAGACACCTGGACTCCCCACACCCTCACACACGGATTTTTTTCATGGACTTTTCTTCCGCTTTTAACACAGTCAACATGGTCACCCTCTGCAACCGCCTTCTGGATCTACAAGTCAACCCATCACTTATCCTGTGGATAAAAGACTTCCTGTAGGACCGGCCTCAGTATGTGGTGGTAAATGGTTTTAAATCCAAGAACATGATTGTAAACACTGGTGTCCCCCAGGACTGTTTTTTTATCACCGATTTTATTTTCCATTTACACAAACAACATAACAAGCAATAACAGTGACATTTCCCTTTTTAAGTATGCAGATGATATGGCCCTGCTGGCCCACATCAAGGACCACATGTCTCTGGCTGCCTACTATCAGCAGGTTAACACCCTGATGCTCTGGATCAAAGAGAGCTCTCTGGAGCTTAACATCTCCAAGACCAAGGAGCTGTGTTGTGGGGGGAGGCGAACATCTTCCGCCCAACCTCTCTTTGAACCTCTGAGGCTGAACGGGCAGGCAGTGGGGCAGGTGGAGGCCTTCCGATACCTGGGCACAGAGATTGATACCCGCCTGTCCTTCTCCCAGCACACAGACGCTGTGTGCAAGAAGGCTGAGCAACGCCTGTTCCTGCTGAGGAACCTCAGGAGCTTTGATGTCAGAGAGGATATTTTAACAGCTGTCTACAAATCACTCATAGAATCTGTACTCACTTTTAATATCATGTCATGGTTCACCTTCACCTCTGTTTAAGACAAATCAAAGCTTTCCCGGATCATTAATCAAGGAAGCAAAATAACTGGCAAAACTCAAAATCAATTATCAGCCCTCCACACCCAAGCAGTTAAAAGGACAGCCAACCTCATTACACAGGATCCCGCCCACCCCCTGCACAAGTCCTTCCAACTCCTGCCATCAGGCCACTGCTATAAAGTCCCCCTATCTAAGAAAAACATCGACAAAAACTCATTCATACCCACTGCCATAAACATCTTAAATAAACAATGAACAATGGACAAAAATAACCCTGATGCACTATGTCACTTTACACATATCCACACCTTTTATCTTGTCTATTTTTACAGTTTTAATTTTATACTTGTTTTTAAGATCTATACACACTGTGTGTGCTTTCAGAATCTGTGTTGTGCGATTGTTTCCAATCAGTGTATTGTCTTGTTTTGTATGTGGAGCCACGTCAAAGAAGATTTTATGTTACGACAGACAATAAAGTTTTCTGAATCTGAATCTGAAGAAATGCTTTTTTAGTGGGCGTATTTTGACATTATTTGATGTGGTCTGAGTGCCCTATTATTTAATATAGCACGCGCTCACAAGCTGCAGGCAGGTCCGCCCGAGCTTCGTACTGGAGAAATGTCACATATTGAACATCCTATCACTCATTTAGACAAAAGTAGATCAGAAAATAGGGCCCAGGTTGAAAAAAATGTCAGTTCCCCTTTAAAGCACTTGAGGCTTAGCCTCTACACTAACCATATGCTTTTGTTAAATGTAACCACATGCTTTTGTTGCCTAAACCTAACCACGTGCTTTTGTTGACATCCCGGTGTTGGTAGCAGCGTCCTGGAAGATCAACAGCAGACAGGCCACTGAGAAACCGGAAATGTGACAACTTGGGATAAGAATGTGTTGGTAGTTTAATAAACCTTTCATTTATAAATAACTTGATCATGTAGTTTTGTCTCTGTTTTGAGTCAAGAACTCAGTAGCAACCTCAAGAATTGAGACTGAATTAATGAGTTGGCCATCATTTCCCTTTTTGAGTGAGTGGTACCCCTAGGTGAATTTAACGCAAGTTAAATTCTGTTATTAAATACAGTACTGATTATCTCTGATAGCTTAAGATGAGTACAACTAATCTATGCCACCCTAAATACAAATCATGTAGAGAACAGAGAAGCTTGTGGTCTGACTCACCGTGTGCAAGGTTTTCAAACTTCTGTGCCAATTCTTTCATGGCAAGCTTGCTCTCAGTCTCACTCTCAAGCTTAGAAAGCTCTCTCAGCATCTTACAGCCTCCTAGAGCACTCAGCACTGACTCCCCTGCCTAACAAGGAAACACAGAAACAAAGGTAAATAAACTGCTGTTTAAATGAAACCAAATTTGATGGCAACTTTGAAAATGGCAGTTTTGTGACTTTGGCAAAAGTTGAATGTTGTGCGCTGATGCTGGTCAGCCTGTTTCTCACAGCACCTAAAATGTCATCACCTAAAACTAGTCAGGTTTAAACTGTATAATAATCTTAACATTTGAACACAGCCAATTCCTAAATCCTTCAACTCTGAAAAAAAAAAGTTTTAGGTTGGGAAATATTACAGGTGAGTCTCACCATCTCCCAGAAGTACACAGCCATCTCACTGCGGTTCTGCAGGACAGCCCAGATGAAGAGGGCTGCCCAGGGTGAGAGACAGCGCTGGTCCCGGTACAAACACTCCCCCAGCAGCATTTTATTGACTTGCTGAAGGTAAGACAAGACAAGAGTCACCAGTGAAGGAGTCAGATCTGAACAGAATTAGCTCTATTACAGCTGACAGCTATCCATTATTTCATTATCCTTTTGAAATTGTGCCAACAGTTTTTTCATTGTTCCCAGTAATTTCATATAAAGTGAAAAACACAATTTAATAAAATGCTTCTGTCTCTCCTTTCTGGTTATTATCATTAAAAAAATCCCTGGTTTTGTTTTTGTTTTGTTAGTTTGTTTGTTAGTTAGTTCCGTAATTGCCCCTTGTTCCATACTGTTCTGTACTTGTCTAGTTGTCCTGTATGTACTTAAATGTTCAATAAAAAAAAATCCCTAAAACATGACTTAATCTACAGCAAGATGTAAACTTCAGATAGTTCTACTGAAAACAGCACTCCACCAAGGAATCAAATCATTGCAGCAGAACCAGAGACATGCACTCCATGGATTCTTTATCTTTCTCAAAAGCTAGTGCTACATCATACTGGTGTGTGTTAGTTGCAGCTATTGTAGTTAGGAGCCTCTAGCTTCACAAAGAGATAAGTGAGGTGAGGAGGTTATGAAGGGCCCCAGTGTATGCTGTCACTAATGCATGCTGTCATGCATGTCTTGACACAAATTTAGACTTGACATTGGACAACATCAACATAAAAATTACCCAGAAATCATCATTGCATTATCCGACAAAAATATCAAAGAAAGTAATAAATTAGTCCCTTCATAATCACTTTTTATGGTATATTTATAGATTTTATAGTTTATATAGAAAAGGCAAAGAATTTATTTGCCTTTTTTGAGGACATATACAGCAAATGGCACCCTTTTTAAATTAGTAATATTCTTTTTAAATCATTTATCATTTATCAGCACAGGTATATTTCCAAGATGTTAATCTGAATCACTTGCGAGGGCCCGCTCTCTCTATAGGCCTCTTCACCCCAGGGGCCCCAGTGTAATTGTACTGCTTGCACTGTCTATATTTCATCTCTGGGCAGGCGACATGTTAACACACTTCATCCTAATTCCCGGCTGAATGTCATCAGAATGCTGACTGCAGGAATGCCCACCAGAGGTGTTGCCCATGAACTAAATGTTCAAGTAACTACCATAAGATGGCTTCAATATTGTTTCCCTGGATTTGGCAGTACAGCCAACCAACCTCACAATCGCACAAGTCAGTTACAATGACAAACTTTTGTCACGTCAAGACCCTGGTGAGGATGATGAGCAATCAAATGAGCTTCCCTGAGATGGTTTCTGGTGTGGTTACACATGGTTTGCGGTTCTGTGGGAAGTTGCATGTAATGCTAAATTCACAAAAACGGCATTGAAGACAGTTTATGGCTGTTCATGGGCAACAGCTCTGGTGGACATTCCTGCAGTCAGCATGCCAATGGCATGCTCCCTCAAAACGACATCTGTAGCATTATGTTGTATGATCAAACTGTACATATTAGGAGGGATTTTTATTGTGACCATCCCAAGGCACACCTGTGTAGTAATGATGCTGTTTAATTAGCATTCTGATATGGCACACCTGTCAGGTGGATGGATTATCTTAGAAAATGAGAAGTGCTCACGAGATTTGCGACCAAAATTTGAGAGAAATATTTCTGATGACTGCATGAAAAAAAGTCTTAGATCTTAAACTTGTGGAGAATGGTAGCCAAAACAGAAGTGTTGTGTTCAAATTTTTGTTCAGTGTGCAAACGCAACAAAAGAAACCTGGAGTTTCCCAATCACTGACCCTGAGAGCCTTCCTGGTGCTGGTGCTGTGGTCCAGGCCCAGCGGTCCATAGTAGAAAGGCTGACAGACATCACCCAACAGGTCCCACAGCAGGCGGGATACCTGCAGCATCACCAGACACTTCACTACAACTGCAGGGTTGCCTTCAAGTAATGACATTTCATATAAAGCAGACAAAAAACCAAGAGCGTTTGCTGTGTTTCCATGAAGTAAAATCTAATGCAGCATGAGTCTGTTTACATGATCAGAATCATGGGGAGGTGGGGGGTCGGTAGAGATAAGTGGGAGGGACAGCGGCTTTCCGTGCCTCCAAAAAATATGCCCTATTCATTCAGTGTTTACCCAACACGCTCAATACATGGACATGCAATGACAAATAGTCATTAACTTATTACGTTATAAAAAAACGATGAAAATATAGACTTACCCATGTTTAAAATGACCTGTTGAAGTGAAAAAACGAGTACTGACGGGAACAGACAAGTGGAGTAGATGTTTAACGGGCGCAGAGAGCGCAGGAGAACTGCACTGCCTGTGTGGACAGTCAAGCGACTGCGAGTACACTTGCAGGACTTCCGCGGCACTAACGTGCTCGGTGTGTCCTTAGCGTTAATTAAAACAGCCAACTTATTGAAAAATGTCGGGTTTAAATCGGGCTCATAATTACAGTTAATTGGACGGGCCGGGACAGTCCCGGACATAACGTGCACGGGCTTGGGCCAGGTCGGGCTGAATTTTTTGGGCCCGATCTAAGCTCTAGTAACCATGGACATGACCCCCCTACCTCAAAGAACTTCTCAACCCACAAAACACAACACGCTCCCTTCGCTCCACTCACTCAAACCTCCTCCACATACCGAGAACCAGACTCAGGACCACGGGAGATAGGGCCTTCTGTGCTGCTGTCCCACGTCTGTGGAATGCCCTCCCTGACACCTTGAGGGCACCACAATCCACTGACTGTTTTAAAAAAGGTCTTAAGACATTTCTTTTCAGCAAAGCTTTTGGTCCCCCTTAAATATTTTTGTTTAAAACCTTTTAAATAACTGCTCATCTTGTTTTAATTATCTTCCATTACTTTTTTATCTTTCTTTGTTTTTAACCTGTAACACTTTGAGATCTTTTGATGAAAAGGGCATTATAAATAAAATGTATTATTATTATTATTATTATTATTATTATTATTATTATTATTATTATTATTATTATCATCATTATTAGAGCTAAGGGTGTTAACCTCACACTGCTGAGTGGCGGCAATTAGCTAGCCAGAGGGATACACACCCAGGGACTCACAAGCACTAACATGCACTGGAAGCTGTTGTTAATGAAATAATCATACTAAAGACTGTAACATAACATCTAAGTAAATAAACTAAAAGAACTACATATAGAGGTAATTACCATCATCAGCATCGTCATCACAATCATTACACAGTAAACATCAACATGACTTAAACACCAGCATCCACTCATCCACTGTACACCATTACCAGTAATTAATTAATAAAACCTGCTATTAATCCATATGAAAGGGTTTCTTGCTGTTGCCCCTTTCTCCATCCTCCCTTCCTTTTCTTTACCTCATAGAGATTGAGCTCCATTGCTGAAGCCGATCCACTTAGTGCACTCTGAGGACTCTTCAGAGGTGTTGTCACAGCCCCATCCAGGATGGACGGGGATCCAGCCAGGTCCTGCCTCTCACTCAGACGCCTCTGGAGCAGAATGTATGCAAGTGAGCTGTCTGACAGCGAGCAGTACAAGGTTTCCAAGCGGCCGTATGTCAGGTAGTCCAGGATATTCAGGCCATTCTCGCAGAAGAGACGCACAAACTGGGGCTTGTTGTTGACCAGCGCATCTGTCATGGAGTCTTCAAGGTCTTCATACTGAAAATATAATTACCTCATCAGCATTATGTTGATGTTATGTACACTGATCAACATTTGTGGTCATGTACATGACCAGACAGAAGGCACAGTTAGCCATGTTCAGCTTTCAATACTTTAGAAACTTTTGTGTAACATTTGGAGTTCTTTAAATTTCTATTAAATCTTTGTTTATGCTAGGTGTACGGATGGTACATTTTTAAATAGCACTGTGACATTTACTTTTGAGATTTTGACTGCATCACCAATTAAGTATCAATCAAATTTAAAACTAGAATTACCGCCCTAATTATGCTAGGTTTCTCTTACAGTTTACAGTCTATAACATCTAAAGTCTAAGACCTATACAATTAGCACAGTTTCAAGATTAGTGTCACCAATTCAATATTTGACCAAATGTCTCCCCACTATTCCTGAGTTATGACGTTGAGTAATGGCCAGAAAAGTGTTTTATGCATTTTATTATGAAGTCACAGTTAAGCTGACCTTTGACCTTTTGAACATCAGATATCATCACATCATTATTTTATCCTATTAGACAATTGTGTGAAGTTTTGTTAAAATTAGCCTATGAATTCTTGAGTTATGGCCAAAAAACATATTTTGTCATATAGGTCTTGACCTTTGACCTTATAACCCTTTTATTCTTCAGGCAAAGTGAATATTTGTGTCAAATTTAAAGAAATTCCAATGAGTGGCTCTTGAGATATCACATTGAGACAGACATGGTCACACTGACCTTGACCTTTGACCACCAAAAACTAATCAATTCATCACTGAGTCAAAGTCGAACATTTGTGCTAAATTAAAAGAAATTCCCTCACCCTGTTCTTGAGATAGTGAGTTCACAAGAAGGAGACAGACTAGGTCATAGTGACCTTGACCTTTGACCTATGATCACCAAAAACAAATCAGTTCATTGTTGAGCCCAAGTGGGCATTTGTGTCAAATTTGAAGAATTCCCTTGAGGCACTCTTGAGATATAACGTTCACTGATGTAACGTTTTTGTCCCGATATTTTGTGTGATATCTTTGTATATTTCTTCAATAATAATAACAATAATAATAATAATAATAAAAAACTTGGCTTCCGGGTCTTGCAATGTACGAGAGATGAAAATATTGAAAGTGTATGAAAGGGCCGAATCCCGGCCCGTTATCCATTTTTTCCATTTTCCATTTAAACAGAAAATTGGAAATCGGAAAACCAGTCATTATCCGTTTTTTCATTTTGGTTCTGGAAACAAATATTGAAAAAACAAGTCAGTATTTTGTTTTTTCATATTTGGTTTTATTTTGAAAAACGAATGAACGAATGATACATGGATTCGGGGGCTTAACAGTAAATTAGCCATAACTCAAGTTGTGTTAGAGCAATATGATAAAATTCAGTGGAAACATCCTGCTCAATGTCCTGAACATGCCCTCCACATTTCATTCACCTTCAGTAAAAAACTAGTTAGGCAGACATAGACCTAATCTGCAGAGGACCTCCTGCAATATACCTCCTATTTTCTCGGGCTCAAATAAATACAAGAACTTTGTGCTCTAGAGAAAGGATCGGCGCTCAGTGAATAACCTCCTAAAGCCTATGATAAGCTATTATGGCAAGGCTTAACTATACAGACCAGTGAGCAGTGATAACTAACATGTCTTTGGGGTCATCAGGTGGGAACCTCCTTTCACCAGTGTTCTGTCTAGTTGGTCCCATGACAGTGATCTCTAACGTCCCAGAGACACTCCCCTAATGCCAGCTCTCACTGCTCCCAGCACCAACCCAACAACCTCCTTTACCATACCTTACACGTCCTCCTCATCCAAATCCACTGACTAGAACATGTGCTTCAACTATTAGCAGCAAAGTTTGGTAGCTCTGCAATTTTACTTAGTTTTACTGATTTTTTTATTACATTTTTCTCAACTACTAATGATACTTCTGTGAAGAGAAGAGTTTATTCAAGAGAGGAGCTTTTTTCGTTGAAACGGAGTAAGTCTGGAGACACCATCCTATTCCAGCCGAGATGAAGAGGTGTTTTCGTGGTTGCCATGCTGGTGCAAAGGTGAAGGCTTGGAAATGGAGATTTAAGCCCTTTCTGCCATGAGTCATCATGGGAAATGTCAACTTTCTGCCCGACAAGAGTGATGAACTGGAGATACTGGTGAAGACTCAGAAAGTATACCTTGAGTGCAGTGCCATGTGTTTTATGGCAACGTGGTTGAATCAAAACTTCTCAGACTCCAACGTGGATCTACCTGGCTCTGGCTTCACTCTCATACGATCGGACAGAGACTCTAAAGCTAGTGGCAAGAAAAAAGGTGGGGGACTGGCTTTATTTGTGAACCAGAGATGGTGCAGTCCTGCACATATTACTGTCAAGGAGAAGATGTGTTGTCCAGATATTGAACTTTTGGCAGTTGGTATGAGGCCATATTATGTACCAAGAGAATTCAGTCATATCACAACAATACTTGTGTACATCCCACCCAAGGCAACTGCTGAAGTTCCATGTGAAGTTCTCCATGAACTCGTTGCTAAGATACAGACTAAACATCCTGA
Source organism: Epinephelus fuscoguttatus (assembly GCF_011397635.1). Lineage (NCBI taxonomy): Eukaryota > Metazoa > Chordata > Actinopteri > Perciformes > Serranidae > Epinephelus > Epinephelus fuscoguttatus. The sequence continues at coordinate 196,572 of NC_064770.1, read as the reverse complement.
GGCACTATTGATAATATCAGGACACTTCAACCATGTTTCCCTCTCCTCTCACCTGACTGGCTTTACACAGTTTGTTAACTGTCCAACCAGAGAAAATAAAACCCTTGATCTGCTGTATGCCAATGTCAAAGAAGCTTACAGAGCCACTGCCTTACCACCACTGGGCAGGTCAGATCACAGCTTGGTTCTTCTGCAGACATGTTACAAACCCTGTGTGTGAAGGCAGCCTGCAATTAAACTCACAGTCAGGAAATGGACACCAGAGGCTACTGAGGCTCTAAGAGACTGCTTTGAATGCACAGACTGGGATGTGCTGCTGGAAACGTAGGAGAACATCATGGACATTGATAAACAGGTTGACTGTTACTGATTACATCAACTTCTGTAAAGACACAGTCATACCTACAAAGACTGTACGCTGTTTCCACAGTAACAAACCTTGGATTACCAGTGACATAAAGGCAATCCTCAATGAGAAGAAGGCAGCTTTTAGAGATGGTGACAAAGCACGGTTCAAACAAGTGCAACATGAGTTGAAGAAGAGACTTAAGATGGCAAAGGTGGAATACAAAAAGAAACTGGAGAGGGATCTACAACACAGCAACATCCATGAAATGTGGAGTGTCAACACAATCTCTGGTTACAACAACAAGAAAAGACAGCCAGTGGTGGGTGATGCAGAAGGAGCTGATGAACTCAATCAGTTCTTCAACAGATTCAATACGGCAGCCACTCCCACTTCCAATGCTGCTTCTCCTCCTCCTCCTCCACCTCCTCCTCCATCACCTCCACCTACACAACTTGTGTACAACTCCAATGCGGCAGCCACCCCCCCTCTTTTTTTTCATAAATATTTTTATTGAATCCAGACAAAAATGTACATCAACATTAATGCAATCAGCATCCAGTTTTTTGTTTTTTTTCCTCCAATACAGCAAAAGCACATAGTCCCCAAACCCTATCCCTTTAATAAACCACGGACCTCATATTAAACCACGTAGCGATTATGAGAATAATAAGTGCCACTGATATAAAAATACTAAAGCTCACCAGAATTCACTAACATACAATAGGTGGAGTAATTGTGTAAAAAAACCAAAAAGGTAAAATAAATAAATATCAGCTGTGAAATGATACCATGGACCACCAACTTGCTGTTTATCTAAATGCTAAAGTCTTGATAGCTGCTCACATCTCAGTCATGTTGTTAAAGCTGACAGACCTGGGGGGATCGATGCCAGTAGATCTAGTGCAATATTATTAATTCTCCTACTGCTAAATTAAATGCAGAGGGCTTATTCAGTGATATGCGGACAGGTAGGACGAAAGCAGTCCACTATGGGGACACTTCACTTGAAGGGAGTTGATAAAAGTAGTTGAGTAGCGGCCCTTCAGTGTGAGTAAAACCTTCCAGAACAGCCTCTAAGTCCAAACTTATTTTTTTCCAATTTAAGCAAAAATAACATATCCGGTAGCCAGGCTTTAAACGATGGTGGCTGGGGGGGATTTTCTCAGCAGAATAATCTTCCTGCGAGCAATTAAGGAGGCAAAGGCAATGACATGATCTTGGGTGGCTGTGGTACCAATTTCATCAGGAGCTATGCCAAAGACAGCTATATGTGGGGACGGTTTAATATTTAAACTTAATATGTCAGAGATGGATTTGAAAAAAGATTGCCAGTAACTAGATAGTTTGGAGCACGACCAAAACATGTGTTTATTAGATTGTACTGTCTGGGTAGAGTTTGAAAAGTTTTTCTTTCCTATAATGGAGCCTGAACAGTACTTTAAATTGAATAAGAGAAAGTCTGGCGCAACTAAACGATGAGTTGACGGCACTTAAAGCCCTTTCCCAGAAAGCATCAGAAAGATCAATTCGTAACTCATTTTCCCAGTCAGTTTTGATTTTATTTATCACTGATTCCTTAGTTGGAGTCAGAAGGTCATAGAAATATGAGATATGGCCTTTCCACAAGGTTTTTGCCTCAAGTACTAAATCTATGCCACTGAGGGGTGGGGCTTAAGGGAACAGAGGTGAGTAGGTTCTAGCAAAATCACGAAGCTGGAAGTATTGAAAAAAATCTGAGCTTTGTAAATTAAATGCTGAGCATAACTGTTCAAAACTGGCAAAAAGCCCATCTATGTACAGATCGCCCAGGCAGCGAAGACCCTTATTCAGTAAAGTGGTGAAACGTGCATCAATTTTCGCTGGCGCGAATTATTTAGTTATAGTTATTACAGATAGGTGACGCTTGAGGGAGAGTGAGCCATCCAAACAGACATCTAATTTGTGTCTATATCTTTATTGTATTGATTACTATAACATTAGAAGTAAAATTTGAGGGGGAAAGAGGCAAAGTACTACATATTAAAGCTTGGAGTAAGGAGGAACAGGAGCTTGCTTCAGTCTGACACCAGCTTAGCTGGGGTGAGATGAACCAGAGTAAAACGTTTTGTACGTTAGCTGCCCGATATTAACCAAGGAGATTAGGTAATCCAAGCCCACCCACTGATCTTTTCCTCTCAAGTAAGGTCTTATTTGCTCTTGCCCGCTTAGCAGCCCAAAGAAAGGATGAAATTATACTCTCTATAGATCTGAAGAAGGATCTAGGGAGGAAGATTGGCAGGCACTGAAAAAGATAGAGATATCTCGGCAAAACATTCATTTTTATCGTTTGAATCCTGCCCGCCAGAGAGAGTTGTAGGCAGTTCCACCTCTGGAGATCCGATTTAACTGCTGTTGTCAGAGCGGAGAAATTTTTTTCTTGCAGTGTACGCATGGATCATGTTACTATTACACCTAGATATTTAATTCCTGCACTAGTGGTCCTGAATGGTATTGATGAGGGTGGCAAATCCAAAGCCAGTTGGTTAATTGGGAGAAATTCACTTTTGGAAATGTTCAATTTGTACCCAGAGAAAACGCCGAACAAGCTTAAAAGTGAAAGGATAGGAGGAATGCTCGTTAGGGGGTCTCTCACATATAGGAGGAGATCATCAGCGTACAACGAAACGTGACGTTCAAACCCCTGCCTCATGATTCCTTTTATTCTGCGATCAGATTTTAGAGCGGCTGAGAGTGGTTCAATCGCGAGTGCAACAACAAGGGGGAAAGCGGGCAACCCTGGCGTGTGCCACGGAAAAAAGGAAATGGGTCCGAACGCTGTGTGTTTGGGCATGCTGAAGCCTGGGGGGAGGTATACAATAATTTCATCCAGGAGATAAAGTGGGCACTAAGACCAAACCATTCCAGGGTGGAGAAAAGGTAAGGCCACTCCACCCTGTCGAACGCCTTCTCTGCGTCAAGTGATATAACAACATCCGGGTCTGTAGGTGAGGATGGGGTGTGAATGATGCCGAGAAGTCTTCTGACATTAGAAAATGAGTGTCTCCCTTTTATGAATCCTGTCTGATCCTCAGAGATGATCAGAAGCAAGACAGGTTCCAGACGACGTGCTAAGATTTTAGCAAGTATTTTCACGTCAATAGGGCGGTACGATGCACAGCTAAGTGGGTCCTTGCCTTTTTTATGAATGAGGGAAATAGAGACTTGCATAAGAGTGTTCGGCAGGGAGCCATGTTGGTATGAATAATTAAACATTTCGAGCAATAATGGGGCCAGTTGATCTGAAAAGCCTGGGGACTTACCACTGTTCATCGAGTGTATCGCCTCCCTAATTTCTGCAAGTGTTAAAGTGGTATCAAGCATCTTACTGTGATCAGGTGAGATTTTAGGCATTATTAGTTCATCTAAAAAGGTCGTCAGTTGGGTTTTGTCGTTGGGGGATTCTGATTTGTATAATTGTGAATAAAATGATTTGAAAGCTAGATTTATTTGATCTGGGTCTGAAGTTAAGGATCCTGTTTCCTCCTGAATCTGAGTAATTTGGTTAGCGGCTTGTTTAGCTTTTAGCTGGTGGGCCAGAAGGCGGCCAGCCTTGTCACCGTGCTCGTACACTGATCCGCGAGAGTGAAGAAGCAACCATTCAGCCTCCATTGTAAGAAGAAGGTCATGTTCCGTTTGCAGAGCTATTCTCTCTTTAAACAAATCAGGTGTATGGGCTGTTAACAGTGATCTGTCTAAACTGGCGATAGACTTTTCCAGTTCCTCCTTCTGGGCTCTACGCTGTTTATTTGCATGGGATGTCTACGAGATGATTTTGCCTCTGAGAAAAACCTTAAGAGTTTCCCATATTGTGGATGGAGAGGTCTCTTCATTCTTATTAGTCTCACAAAAGAAAGAGATAGATTCAGATACATACTTACAGACATTTTCGTCCATTCACCAAAATTTAAATTTTTTTGGTTTTGATTCAAAGTGAAGTTCAAAAATTACAGTAGAATGGTCTGATATTGTTATCGGTGAATATTCAGTGGAGGTAATTGATGGAATAAGCCATTTATCAACTATAAAACAATCTATTCAGGAGAACGACTGATGCGCATGTGACAATATACCCAAATTGGTCCATCAATATACCCAAATTGGTCCATGAAGTTCATGAGTGTCTGTGACATTTTTTGAGAGAGAGATGGGCTGAGAACTTGATCTGTCTAATATCGGGTTGATGACACAATTCATGTCCCCTCCTAGTATCAAAATATGGGAGTTTAGGTTTGGAACTGAGGACAACAGAGATTGCATAAAAGTATGATCATCCCAATTTGGCGCATAGATGGATGCTAAAATTACAGGCATCTGGTATAGCGTACCTATTACAATTACGAAACGGCCGCCCGAATCTGCGATTGTGTTATTGGAGATGAAATGCACATTTTTCCTGAATAGTATGGCCGTGCCTCTTGTTTTTGAGTTAAATTTTGAATGGAAAAACCTGTCTGATCCATGGCCTGCTCAGTTTCCTATGATCAAGGTTACGTAGGTGTGTCTCCTGGAGGAAGATGATGTCGGCATTTAAATTTTTTAAGTGCATCATAATTTTTGCTCGCTTTACTGCAGCATTTAACCCACCAGTATTCAAAGAGATGATCCTCACCACCTGTCCAGCGGCAGCCCCCCCACTGATCACGCCAGCCATGCTGTGATGTAGAATGGCAAAAATGTCAAAACGGTCCTAAGACACGAGCAGCACAAGATATATAAGTCAATATGTACATGAAAAATGAAATGTAATGACAGTGAAATCAACAACATAATCAATAGCAGCAAGTGGCATACAACCAAAGAGGCCCCCTCCCCTATCCACCCACCCCTCAATGTAGGTCCATATTTCCCTCCCAGAACAACTCCCTTAAAGGTGCATTTGCTCTCCCTTCCCTGTTCCCTCCCCTCTCCCCCCTATCTCCCACCCAAGTCAGTCATCAAATTCTTTCTCAAGATAACAACAGGTTCATACTTCCCTTTCTGAAGCATCTTTCCTCTCTGGGTCATCGCCAATCCCTCAAGTAATAATCCTAACACCAGTTATTGTTAATAAAACCCTTAGAACATATAAAATTTTAAGAATACACCCTTTTAACCTAAACTAGTGTTCAGTGAATACCAAACAAAACCTAAAGAAAGGCCACCCAATATTTACCTTGACAAAAGTATATAAACAAATATATATGTAGAAATAAAAATGAAAAATGCGACCCATGACTGGCTTTTAAATAATTCCCTTAATCAGTTAAATTTCAAGATTAAACATTGTCTCAAATGATTATTAAGGTACAGTATATCAAAATGTGTTTCCCCAAGAAAGAGTGGGAACAAGGTGCGAAGCAATTGTAACACTTTTTCCAGCCTTGTAAACAAAATGAGCATTAGCATCCTTCGAGGCAAGTTCGAGGCAGCTCTTTTAGGACAACCCGACTGAGTGATAAAGGTAAACGGTAAAGGTAAGAGAATAAAAAAATAAAGTGTCCGAGTGCATGACAGACTCAGTTTGCCACAGAAGATTGTCTTTGGTCGGATTTTCTCAGTCCCGTGTCACTGGCGCAGCCAGGACGTTAGCTCCAGGCTAACACACAGCACAGTTAGTGGCTCTCACACAGGTTGAGTTACCTCAGCTGATTAGCACTGTGTTAGTCAGGCATCGGCTCCTTCCATGGGGCCCCTTTGTAGTTGGCTGCGAAGGTCGCTGCCTCTTCGGGTGATGCAAACCTCTTCTTTCCGCCACCATCCAGTGTTATCTGCAGGCGGGGCCGGGAAGAGCAGAGTCAGCCTGAGGGCGAGGTTATACAGTTCAGTCATGACGGCCCGGTACTTAGCTCGCTCCTCAACAACCTCGGGAGCGTAGTCTTCAAAGATCTGGACTGAGGTCCCCCGGTACTGAAGTTTTCCTCTTCTTTTGCGGGCCTCCCGGATGATTAAATCCTTAATCTGGTAGTGGTGGAGGCGAATAATTACCGGCCGTGGCCGCGACCTGGGCTGTGGTTTGGCTGTTAGTGCCCTGTGTGCATGGTCAAGCTCCGGGGGGGAGGAAAGAATCTCGTCACTGAGTAGTTCTACCAGGAGGTCGGAAAAGAAACTTGTAGGTCGGGGTCCTTCATTGGATTCCGGGAGGCCAATAATTCTAATGTTGTTCCTGCGGCTCCGGTTCTCGAGGTCCGCCACCCTCGCTAGCAACTTAGCATTGCTATCAGCTAACGCTGTACATCTCGTCTCCAATGCTTGTATACGCTGGTCATTTAGTTCAGCGTTAGTTTCCAATGAGACGATGTGCTGGCCATGGTCGGTTACCGTGGAGTGTAGTTTATCCAGTCTTAGTTCGAGGGTAGCAAAGTTTTTTTTAAGTCGTTTGAAAGCCAGCAATGTCGGTCAGACAGGGGCTGCTGCAAGCGGTTGAGGCTTCCGCGTTGGGCTTTTTTTTGCTGTTTTGTTTTTTTCGACATATTATCATGGCTTTTCAAAGCTTTAGAGTGTTATGCCTTTCTCAAGTTAGTGCGGGTGTTGGAAAAAATGGGGGTTTTCAAAAGTAAACGTTACGGGAGACGGAGACCGCGCTGCCTTCACATGCTCACCAAACCGGAAGTCCCCAGCCACCCCCCCTCTTACACCTGTGCCTCCACCCTTGTCTGTCACAGAGATGGGGAGCTGGGAAGACTTTGCTCTGGGAAGGCTGCTGGCCCAGATGGTGTGTGTCCAAGGCTCCTCAAAGACTGCGCTGCCCAACTGTGTCAACCTCTCCACGAGATCTTCAACCTCAGTCTACAGTTGGGGCGGGTGCCGGCACTGTGGAAGACTTCCTGTGTTGTGCTGGTACCGAAAATTAAATGTCCAGCTGAACTTAATGACTTCAGACCAGTAGCCCCCACTTCGCACATCATGAAGATCTTGGAGTGGCTGATTCTATGCCTACTAAGACTTGAGGTCAAAGACAAACTCAACCCCCTGCAGTTTACATACAAACACATTGGAGTGAACGATGCTGTCCTCTACATGCTTCACCGTGCCCTAGCTCATCTGGAGGAACCTGGTGCTTATGTGAGAATCATGTTCTTTGATTTTTCAAGCACATTCAACAACATCCAACCCAACATACTCAAAGACAAGCTCAGATGGCAGTGGATCCTTCCTTTATCTCCTGGATCACAGATTACCTGACAGGCAGGCCACAGTATGTCAGGTTGGAACTGGGAACCAGGAACTGTGTTTCTGGGACATTAATGAGCAGCACAGGGGCTCCACAAGGGACTGTTCTGGCTCCATTCCTGTTCACACTGTACACAGCGGACTTCATATACAACTCTGAGTCCTGCCACATCCAGAAATACTCAGACGACACTGCTATTGTGGCGTGTATCAGGAATGGGTAGGAGTCTGAATATAGGGACCTGATAAAAGCCTTCAGTGACTGGAGTCACAAGAACTGTCTCCTCCTGAACACCTCAAAGACCAAGGAAATGATCATAGATTTCCTCAGGTCCAATGTCCCTCTTCAGCCAGTGAATACCTGTGGGGTGGACATTGAGGTGGTGCCAAGCTATAAGTATCTATGTGTACACCTGGATAATAAGTTGGACTGGTCCCTAAACACAGACGCTCTCTACAAAAAGGGGCAGAGCCGCCTCTTTTTCTTGAGGAAGCTCAGATCTCTCGACATCTGTAGTAAGATGCTGCAGATGTTTTATCAGTCTGTGGTGGCAAGTGTGTTGTGTTACGCTGCAGTCTGCTGGGAAGGAAGCATCAGACACAAAGATGCAAGGCGGCTGGACAAACTAGTCAAAAGAGCTGGCTCTGTGATTGGAGTCAGGTTGGACACACTGGAGGAGGTGGTGGAGAGATGCACACTGAAGATGTTCGAGGCCATCATGAACAACCCAGATCATCCACTCCACAACGGACCAAAAAAACTGTGGTGGACGGCTCCTCTCTCTTCGATGCAGGACAGAGAGATACAGAAGATCCTATATACCAACAGCCATCAGGCTTTATAATCCTTTGACATATAATAGATGAGCTGACAGATAATTGAATTTCCCCTTGGGGATGAATAAACTTATTATTATTCTTCTTATTCTTAGATCTAGCTGCTTCATCTGACATTTCCTTCACTGTCTTCCTCAAGCCTCTGTCCCCGCACTCCGAGTTCCCCCAGGAGCGAGACAGCTGATCTTGCTATGAATCCCCTACACCCCACTTCCACTGGACAAATCCTAGTTTTTCACACTCGCTGCTCAGCTTCTGCTCCTAAGTCTGCATACCTAAGCTTTTTTCTTTCATAGGCTTCTTCCATTGAGTCTTCCCAAGGAACTGTCAGCTCAATGAAATAAACTATCCGTTGACTCACTGACCACAACACTATGTCAGGCCTCTGATTGGTACAAACTATTTCCTGGGGAACATCAAGCTTTCCCCCTCAATCTACTTGCATTTCCCAATCACAAGCACCTTCTAGGCAGCCACACCCTTGCCTCCTTACTAACTTATCACTGCTGTATTTCTCCCCCTCACAGGCAAACTGAACTGCTAAACTCCTATTCTTAAAACCCTCTGAATCTGCCTGTCTTCATTTCCCTTCAATGCCTGCAGCTAAACTTTTCAACACCTGGTTATTTTGCCACGTATACCAGCCTTGTGACAAGCTAACTCTACAGCCTGACAAAATACGCTTTAAGGTTGAGGTACCTGAACACAATGGGCATGATGCGTCCCCATTTACCCACAGTTTTAGGTTCTGGGAGGTTGGTAACACATCGTATGTAGCCCCTACCAGGAATCTAATACGATTCTCCTCCATATTCCACAGGTCCCTCCATCTAAGCTTCCTCTTCTCTACACTTTCCCAATCCAACCACTGTCCCTGCTTAGCCTGGGCCACTACTTTTGCACTCCTTAATATCTCCTCCTGTCTACGTATCTGTTCCACAACCAGCTTTATTTTATCTTTGGGACCTGCTTTATTCCATACCGGTTTGCCTGAGCCAAGCCCCAGGCCTCCCCGGCCAAACTGAACATTACCTAAAATCTCTGCCTGCCTCTGCCTCCTGAACTGCCGATCTTGGGTTCTATTTCCTCCCCTTGGTTGGATTCCTAACCACACTCCTACCTGATGTTTCAACAATATGGCACCACGGGAGGCACCCTCTGTGTTTTGGTGTGCATTGTTTTAAAGATTAAAGTTTTAAAGATTAAAGTTCCACTGATTGTCACACACCTGAGTGTGTGAAATTTGTTCTCCGCATTTGACCCATCCCCTGAGGGAGCGGTGAGCAGCAGTGGTGCCACACTCGGGAATCATGTGGTGATCTAACCCCCCGATTCCAACCCTTGATGCTGAGTGCCAAGCAGGGAGGCAATGGGTCCCATTTTTATAGTCTTTTGCCTTGTTTTTGTTTGTAAACCCTGTTTTTTTGCATCAGTTCCCAAATCTCTTTCACCAAAAAAGAGTTTTTGAACATCAGGGGAACAACTCCAGTGGATTTCTTCCTCACTTTTCTCGAGCCTTCGGTGGATTTATTGGGCTTTTTAGCCAAAGGTGCCCTCACCTTTGCTTGTGCAGTGAAACGCCGGAGGAGGGGGAAACGTGCCGGTGCGCTTGTGCGTCTCCGCCAACACAGACACCACACACCGCTGCCACGTATATTTCTCTCCAACATACATTCACTGGCCAACAAACTGGATGAACTTCAGCTACTGATGGGGAAAAACAGAGACTTTTCTACATCTGCAGTTTTGTGCTTCACGGTGACGTGGCTTTGTGGATCGATACCAGACTCTGTGCTGCAGCTGGCAGGCTTCCAACTCTTCAGAGCGGATTGTGACCAGGAACCTTCCGGCAAAACTAAAGGTGCAGGTATCTGTTTTTACACTAACAGTGGCTGGTGTAATGATGTGGCAGTGATCCAGCAGCACAGCTCTCATGATCTGGAATCTTATTTCATCAACTGCAAACCTGTTTACCCCCCCCGTGAGTTTGCTTCATTCATTCTGGTCGGTGTTTACATCCCACCACAGGCCAATGTGTAGGAGGCACAGCGCACGCTCACCGACCAGATACTGTGTGTGGAGTGGGTTTACCCAGACTCCTTAGTTATTGTCCTTGGCAACTTTAACAAAGGTAACCTCATCCATGAACTCCCCAAATACAAACAGTTCATAAAATGTCCAGCCAGAGAGAAAAATATCCTGGATCACTGTTACACAACTGTCAACAACACCTATCACACTTTCCCCTGCGCTGCACTGGGCCACTCTAACCACGTCACTGTCCACCTCATTCCCTCATACAGGCAGAAGTTAAAGCTTTGTAAACCTGTTGTGAGGTCATCTAAGAAGTGGAGCAGTGATGCTGTGGAGGAAAGGCGTGTTTGGACACCACTGGCTGTGATGTTTTCAGGACCGCCACCAATAGTCTGGATGAGTACACAGAGGCTGTGACATCATACATCAGCTTCTGTGAAGACTGTATACCATCACGCATCACAGTGAGGTATAACAATTACAAACCCTGGTTTAGTCCTAAACTCAGACGGCTGAGGCGACTGAAGAAAGAGGTGTTCAGGAGTGGGGACAAGGAGAGGTTTAAAGAGTCAAAGTACAGGTTTAGCAAGGTGGTGAGGGAAGCTAAACAGCTGTATGCTGAGAAACTACAAGACTAGTTCTCAACCAATGACTCTGCTTCTGTCTGGAAGGGGCTCAGACAGACTACAAACTACAAACCTACCCCCCTCCCCCGACTATGTCAATGACCTGCGCCTAGCCAATGACCTGAACGACTTTAACTGTCGATTTGAAAGACAATGGGACAGTCCGGACACCATCCCCCGCGACCACCAGCTCCAACCCACCAGCATCACCTCCTCCACCTCAGCAGGGGCCTGCCGCCCCCCTCAACTGCCCGCACCTATGGCCCCCTCCTCCCCCACCACTACTCTCACTTTCCAGGTGAGGGATGTCAACAGGCTCTTTAAGTGGCAGAACACCCGCAAAGCAGCCAGACCAGACTCTGTATCTCCGGGCACCTTGAAGCACTGCCCCTACCTGCTGTCTCCGGTGTTCACCTACATCTTCAACACCTCCCTAGAGACATGCCATGTGCCAGCCTGCTTCAAGACCTCCACCATCATTCCCATCCCAAAAAGCCAAGGACCACAGGACTTAATGACTACAGACCCATCGCCCTGACCTCTGTGGTAATGAAGTCCTTTGAGTGTCTTGTGCTGTCACACCTCAAGGCCATCACCGACCCTATCCTGGACCCCCTGCAGTTCGCCTACAGAACCAACAGGTCTGTAGACAATACTGTCAACATGGCTCTCCACATCACCCTCCAGCATCTGGACTCCCCAGGAACCTACGCCAGGATGCTGTTTGTGGACTTCAGCTCTGCCTTCAATACAATCATCCCAGCTCTGCTACAGGACAAGGTGTCCCAGCTGAGTGTACCTGACTCCACCTGCAGGTGGATCACTGACTTCCTGTCCGACAGGAGGCAGCACGTGAAGCTGGGGAGAGATGTTTCTGACACCCGGACTCTCAACACTGGATCCCCCCAAGGCTGTTCTTTCTCCTTTGCTATTCTCCCTGTACACCAACAGCTGCACCTCCAGTCATCAGTCTGTCAAGCTCCTGAAGTTCACGGACAACACCACCCTCACTGGACTCATCTCTGACGGGGATGAGTCCACGTACAAGTTGAAGATTGACCAGCTGGTGACCTGGTGCAGGCAGAACAACCTGGAGCTCAACGCTCTTAAGACAGTGGAGATGGTTGTAGACTTCAGGAAGAACCCAGCCCCGCCCACCCCCATCACCCTGTATGACTCCCCAGTCGACACTGTGGAGTCATTCCACTTCCTAGGGACCACCATCACCCAGGACCTCAAGTTGTTTGGCACAACACCCACAGTTCCTCCTTCCCCCACATTTCAAAACCTTCATTTGTTGTTCACTTATTTAATCAAAGATTGTAAATAAATACTTTTTTTTGACTGCCACACATCCGCCTTGAGTTCTGTCTTTATTGGTTGTCAGCGTTATTGTTTCTGTTTGCTTCTTGTAAAGAGAAACGTAACAACTGGGGGCTCGTCCGGGATCTCTTCCTGTTTTTCCTTCTGACAATCAGTAGGAAGTTACTCATGGTGTTTGTTTGGCATGTGATTGACAATGAGTTTCAACTTGCAAGACTTTGTTGACAATCCCTCGTTTGAAAAGATTGATGTGTGTCGCAAGGATGATTTATTGTGTATTGCAGCACACTTTAACATTCCTGTTCAAAAGTACGGTCTTAAGAAAGAAATCAACAAACAGGTCCTAGAAAAGTTGGTTGATTTAAATGTCCTTATTCCTGCCCAGCCTGTGGCTGAGGTTTCAGCTAATGATGTCCATTCTACTACATCAGGTGTTTCGTCTCAAAGTATAGAGGAGCCAGCCGCACTAGTCTCACCTCCTGCAGACCAGGCTGGGACACCTGCTCCTGCTACTTCACCTCGTTTTGACCTTTTCTCTCCTCCACAGTCTCAGGAGTTCAGTCTGGATTCTAAGCTCAGGGTTCACTTAACCCGCCTTCAGCTGAAGGCCCAGGAAAAGGAGTTGGTGCGTAAAGCAGAGTATGATCTCTGCCTACAGGTACGAAATTTAGAAATTGAAGCTGAGAAAGAAGTAAAACTAAAGCAACTTGAGGTTGAAGCTCTGAAAATCTCCTCCAGTCATTCGTTAAACATGTATGACAGGTCTACATCTTTTCAAACAGTATCCAGTAAACAAGGTTTTGATGTGAGTAAAAATATTTCTTTGTCAGCTTGTTCTATTGGAAGACTTGAAAGGCTCTTTGCCAGAGAAAGTGGTAATGTTTCTGAATGAAAAGAAAGTGTCTTCATTATCCAAGGCTGCTGTCCTTGCAGATGAGTTTGTGTTAACCCATAAAAATGTGTTTGTATCTTCCCCTCGATCTGACAGAACCTCTGTTTCACGTCCCACAAGGCTTGATTCTGGCCGTGTGGCCCCTGAAAAGGCCAAAGGACCCCACAGGAGATCCGTGAGTGTTTCTATTGTCACAAAAGAGGTCATGTCATTGCTGACTGTCTGTCATTGAAACGAAAACAGCAGTTACCCTCAGTTCCTCAGTAAAAGGAAGTAAGTTTGATTAAAACGGTTCCAACACTTGTTATTGAACAGTCTGAGAGCGTTAATGATAAACCTGATCCTTGTTTCAGACCTTTTATTTCAGAAGGTTTTGTCTCATTGACTGGAAACTCAAAAGACCATAAAGTAGTCACCATACTGAGAGACTCAGCTGGTTCTCAGTCAATCATTAAGGAAGGCATTTTACCTGTGTCACCTAAGACCTCATGTCAGTCCAGTGTATTAGTCCGGGGAGTCGGAATGGTTAATGTACTTGCGCCACTACACAGAATCCATCTTCAGTGTCCTCTACTTAGTGGGTGGTTCGACGTTGCAGTTCTCCCTGACTTGCCTGTTGCTGATGTTGATTTCCTCCTTGGTAATGATATTGCTGGAGGATAGGTGAGTCCAACTCCAGTGATAGTGGATGTCCCTGTTGTAACTGACACTGCTGGTGACAGCCAGGAATCTCCTGAGATTGTTCCTGTTTGTGCAGTCACAATGGCTCAGACAAAGAAATATGGACCTGACCTGTCTGACTCTTTCCTCTTTGCAGACCGGCTGATGCTGAAACTCCAGAGTCTAAGGATCAGTCACTGTTTCAACCTAACTGTGAGCCATCTGGTTTCTCAAGTACCAAGGCAGTGAAGCTGCTGGCCACAAGAGATGAGTTTATTGCAGCCAAGCAGAGTGATAAAACACTAAAAAATTGTTTATCTTCTGTTCTTAGTATTGAGGAGGCAAGGAGAAATAAGGTGGCCTTCCTCATAGACCATGGATTGCTGACTCGCCGTTGGAGCGGTAATTGGAGAGGTGGGGACTGGAATGCGACCTACCAAGTTGTGGTCCCAACGGCATATCATTCTCAAGTACTGTCTCTGGCTCATGACAATCCGTGGGCTGGACATCTGGGTGTTACGAAGGCTTATGACAGAGTCCTTAGACATTTCTTCTGGCCAGGACTCAAGTCTGATGTGGTGCGCCATTGCCGCTCATGTCATGTGTGTCAGATAACTGGCAAACCAAACAAAGTGGTTCCTCCTGCCCCACTCTGTCCCATACCCGTGATGGGTGAGCCATTTGAAAGAGTGATTGTTGACTGTGTGGGACCATTGCCAAAGACCAAATTCGGCAACCAGTTTCTTCTGACTGTTATGTGTGTTTCCACTAGGTTCCCAGAGGCTGTTCCGCTACGGAAGATCACAGCTCCGGTTGTCAGTAAGGCACTTGTGAAATTTTTTACAATGTTTGGTCTTCCTAAGATGGTTCAGACTGATCAGGGTACCAATTTCACATCCCGAGTGTTTTCCCAGGTATTGAAAACCTTAGGCATTAAGTATGTAACTTCAAGCCCATATCATCCTGAAAGCCAGGGGGCACTAGAAAGGTTTCATCAGACCATGAAGTCCATGCTCAGGAAACACTGTTTTGAGTCTCAAAAGGACTGGGATGATGCTGTGTCATTTGTTTTGTTTGCTGCTCGTGAAGCTATACAGGAGTCACTCGGTTTTAGCCCTGCCGAACTGGTGTTTGGCCATGAGGTTCGTGGCCCCTTAAAACTTCTAAAAGAACAGCTTTTCTCTCCAGAAGAGAGGAAAGTCCATAGCATCCCTGAGTATGTTAGAAAACTCAGAACTCGTCTTCAGAGCGCCTGCTCTTTGGCCAAAGACTCTCTATCCTCTTCTCAGGTAAAAATGAAGCAACACTATGACCAGAAACCGCCCACTCGTTTCAACCTGGTGACAAGGTTTTGATTCGTTCTCCTATCCCTGGTTCTGCTTTATCTGCAAAATTTTCTGGTCCCTATGTTGTGGAGAAGAAAGTCAGTGACACTAACTTTGTCTGACCGCAGACGGCGAAACAGAATGTGTCATGTGAACATGATGAAGCCATACTTCACACCAGAGGATGGAAGTGGAACGTCTGTAGTCCCAGAGGTAAAAGACGTTGTTTCACCAGTAGCTGTTTTCTCAACAGTGAGCTCCGCTGAAGAGGATGGACTGGTTATGCGCAATGCCACACCACAGGGGGTAAAACTGAAGAATTCTGAGCTGCTTTCTGATCTGTCCCACTTTTTGGCTCACCTTCCTGATGATCATCGTGGTGATGTTGAGAAACTAGTTTCTGATTTCCCATGCTTGTTTGATGATATTCCCTCTCAAACTAATGTCATTACTCATGACATTGTCCTAACTAACCCAAGATCCATCAAACAGCATGCCTACCGGGTCTCTAGCTCCTTGTTTGTTCTCTCTCTTGCTTTGCATACTAGGAAGGCTTGTGGTGGGGAGGTAGGGCTGAGGTAAGGCTGGGGTACCCTGTACATTCTGCACACACATAGAAAGTAATTGTTACTCCACTAGGTTATGGGTTATGGTCACTTTTGTAGATAAGGTAGTCAGGCCTTTTGTTTTCTTTTCCTTTCTACACAGAAAGCGCTGAGCTAGGCCCTATTTTGTTGTTCTTTGTTTCTTTTGTTTATCACAACCCCCACAGTTCCTCCTTCCCCCACATTTCAAAACCTTCATTTGTTGTTCACTCATTTAATCAAAGATTGTAAATAAATCCTTTTTTGACTGCCACACATCCGCCTTGAGTTCTGTCTTCATTGGTTGTCAGCGTTATTGTTTCTGTTTGCTTCTTGTAAAGAGAAACGTAAAACTAATATAGGAGCTAACCAACCTTTCCATTCTCTCCATAACAGATATTGGAATTTCATAAACTGACAGTGGCCACATTAACCTAGGATATAGCCCAAACTGCAAACACCACAACTTTCCTGGAAGTTCTGGCAACTCTATACAATCCTTCAGCCACATCTAAATTTCACCACTTGTTCCTCATCATTCAAGTCCACATTGTACCACCTACCTAAGGTCTTTACTGACTTTTCCCTTATTGTTGGGATTTCCTCATCAGCTATGACAAACTTCCTATCACTTAACCTCCCTCTACGTATTGAGATGCTTCTGGACTTACTTGGCTTGATCTTCATGCTGGCCCACTTGAGGTTCTTATTTACCCTCTCCAGTAGCCTCTTTGTACATGGCATTGTTGTGGTCACCAGTGTCATGTCATCCATGTAAGCCCTAACTGGTGGAAGATGCACCCCGTTCTGCCGTCTCTTCCCACCTACCACCAACTTGAAAGCCCTCCTAATGGAGGGATATCCGGTGGAAGACCTACTATCCTATTCTTCTCTAAATCTGAATATGTATTTCTCAAATATTTTTCAACCCCTAGCCTTGCTGCTTAAGATGCCCTCCCTTTTCCTGGCTAAACAATCCTTTAACAAACTTAAAAGGGTCCCTGAAAAAAGCTGACCTTACAAATTCCTTCTTCCTCTTCTTTTTCCTGAGATGCTCTGCCCTTTTATGAGCTGCTAGCCTGCTTCTCAACTCCTCTTGCAACACATTAAGTCCCTCCCTTTTTTCTTCTGTAGCCTTTTTCCACTGCTTTCTTAACTGTCTCCTTTCCTTTACTAACTTCTCTATTTCTCTTTGCCGCCTAGACTTACCTGACTGTACCCTCTCACCCCTCTTTCTCTCATGCACCCCAAACTTCTCTGCACCATATGAGTAAAATATATCTCCCATCTTTTCTAAGTCAATCACTAAGTCCTTTGTCTTGCTGGCGTTGATGTGAAGACAGTTGACCTCACACCAGTCCGTGATGACCCCCCTGTACTCCAGATCATTCCCCTCTGACACACGCCCAACAATGGCTGTATCATCAAAGAATTTCTGAAGGTGGCAGCTGTCCATGTTGTATCTGAAGTGGGGTTGGCATGATACTAAAATTTCAAACTCGATATCGATACCCAGGAAAATATTCAATACTCGATACCACTTTCGATACAGCAGCAAAAAATTAAGAGGCATGTCATTTTTTAAATAAAGATCAGAACAGTAACATCAGTGATAAATAAATAAATAAATAAATAACAACCAGAAACAAGATCTGTCCATACAAATGTATTTATCTACAGCCCTGTTTATTTTCTGTGCTTCTGGTGAATTGGCACCATATTTTCGTTGCTGATCAAATAGAGTTGGTAGTTTAGGCTCAGGATGCTCCTGTTTCTACCTCACTATGTGATCAGAGAACCAGGGGTGATGGGAGAAACCAAACGTTTTTTTAGCTTCAATCTGTGACTTTACAGTTAACATAACTTTTCAGACACACATAATTGTGTTGTCCTGTTAAACTAACATTGTCTATTAATGTTACAGACGGGCATGACTGATAAAGTTTTCTGCTTAGCTCCCACATTAACGTTAGAAGTTATATTTTAGTTTGATGCTGGCGACACCAGCTGCTAGTGAGGAGAGGGGCCGTGCCTGCCGTCTGCAGCATGCTGTGTTCACTTGACTAAATATTTCCAAAGTGAGCTTTTTCCTTTATCATTTTTGACCAAAACTGGCTGCTCTGATCCTCCTGCAGCTGCGCTGGCCATATTACAGCAACAGAAATGTGTGCATGCATGCACAGCGACGACAACAAGCCGGGTTGCAGTGAGGGCTCTGTGCCTGTCAGACACTGCCTGCACAGCGCGTGTCCGTCGGACCCGTTGCGCGCACCCGACAGGTGCTAAGGTGGCGTGCACTGTTAGTATCGATACTTTTGTAAATTAGTCTTGTATCCGGATACAGCATTTGAGTATCGATACTTTTGACAACCCTAATCTGAACTCCGATGTGTAAAGGGTGAACAGCGCTCTAAAGAGGCTCCTGTGGAGCCTCTGTGCTGCAGACTACCACATCAGACACACAGTCAAGGAGCCTCACATAGTGTGGTCTGCTGGTGAGGGGGGGTGATGGTCCACGCAGCCAGGTGGCGGTCGACTCCAGCTCCTTCCAGCTTCCCCCTGAGCAAAGATGGCTGTATTGTACTGAAAGCACTGGAAAGGTCAAAAACATGACTCGCAGCACTTCCAGCGTTCTCCAGGTGAGACAGTGATCAGTGGAGCAGCTGGATGACTGCATCATCCACCCCAATGCCTGTCTGATATGCAAACTGCAGGGGCTCCAGTTCTGTTCTAACCAGGGGTCAGAGGTAGTTCAGTATAATCCTCCCCATGGTTTTCATCAGGTGGGAGGTCAGGGCTACAGGTCTGAAGCAGTTGGGCTCCCTGTGGTGTGCAGTCCTTGGTACAGGAACCACGCAGGAAGTCTTCCACAGGACAGGAACCTTCTCCAGACTGAGGCTGAGAATAAAGATGCGCAGAACCAGCTGACAGAGCTGGACTGCACAGTCCCTCAGCAGTCTGGAGCTGATGCCATCCGGAACAGTAGCCTTCTTCACCTTGATCTTCATGGGCCCCCTCCTCACCTGGTCAGCTGTTATAGAGAGGCTGCAGCTGGGGGTGGGGGGTGACTCCAGCTGAGGAAGATAGGGGGAGGGAGGTGTGAAGTGGAGGGGGTAAAGAGGTGAGGGGAGGGTGCAGCTGATGTCCCTGATGTCCTGAGGGAGGGGGAGGAGGTGTGCCAGAAAGGGTGAGAGGGCCCTGGGTCTGTGCTCTGGTGGGTGGGGGAGGGAGAGGGAGCAGAATCAAGCCTGTTGAAAAACAGGTTCAATTCATTCGCCCACCCCTGGTCTCCGGACTCTGGGCCCCTCCCGCTGTTGTTGTTGTGGTCAGAGATTGTGTTCAGGCCTCTCTACACCTTTCTTACATTGAAGGCACTCCTCCAACTTCCTCCTGTAGCTGTCCTTGCCCCTCCTTAATTCTCTTTTTAGGTCCCTCCTCAGCTCTTCTTTGTCCCCTGATCTAAAAATCCTCTTCTTCTCATTCAGAAGCACTTTCAGATCAGGGGTCACCCATGGCTTGTTGTTGGAGAAGCACCGTACCTTCCTGATTGGTACGGTGTTCTCCACGCAGAAGTTTATGTAGTCTGTGATGCAGTCAGTCAAACTGTCAATGTCTTCCCCATGTGGACTGCACAGCACTCACCAGTCAGTTGTTCCAAAACAGTCCCTCAGTGTCATGCTGTTCTCCTCAGACCATTTCCTCACATACCTAATGGTGGGGATTTCTCTGCTCACCACAGGTATGTAAGCAGGGGACAGATGGACCAGGTTGTGGTCTGAGCGGCCCAATGGGGGGAGGGGGGATGAGCTTTATACATCCTTGATGTTTGCTTACAGCAAGTCCAGTGTTCTGCAGTCCCTGGTGTGGCAGTCCACATACTGTGTGAAAGTGGGGAGGGTGGAGACTGGGGGTGTGATGTTTGGAGCTGAGACACAAAAGTGTGTAAGAGCTCACAGGCTGCTGCAGCATCAGCCGATGGCGGGATGTACACCATTATCGTGATGACTTGTGATAATATATATATTAATATATATATATATATATATATATATATATATATATATATACAGTACAGGCCAAAAGTTTGGACACACCTTCTCATTCAATGCGTTTTCTTTATTTTCATGACTATTTACATTGTAGATTCTCACTGAAGGCATCAAAACTATGAATGAACACATGTGGAGTTATGTACTTAACAAAAAAAGATAAAATAACTGAAAACATGTTTTATATTCTAGTTTCTTCAAAATAGCCACCCTTTGCTCTGATTACTGCTTTGCACACTCTTGGCATTCTCTCCATGAGCTTCAAGAGGTAGTCACCTGAAATGGTTTTCCAACAGTCTTGAAGGAGTTCCCAGAGGTGTTTAGCACTTGTTGGCCCCTTTGCCTTCACTCTGCGGTCTAGCTCACCCCAAACCATCTCGATTGGGTTCAGGTCCGGTGACTGTGGAGGCCAGGTCATCTGCCGCAGCACTCCATCACTCTCCTTCTTGGTCAAATAGCCCTTACACAGCCTGGAGGTGTGTTTGGGGTCATTGTCCTGTTGAAAAATAAATGATCGTCCAACTAGCATAAACCGGATGGGATGGCATGTCGCTGCAGGATGCTGTGGTAGCCATGCTGGTTCAGTGTGCCTTCAATTTTGAATAAATCCCCAGCAGTGTCACCAGCAAAACACCCCCACACCATCACACCTCCTCCTCCATGCTTCACAGTGGGAACCAGGCATGTGGAATCCATCCGTTCACCTTTTCTGCGTCTCACAAAGACACGGCGGTTGGAACCAAAGATCTCAGATTTGGACTCATCAGACCAAAGCACAGATTTCCACTGGTCTAATGTCCATTCCTTGTGTTTCTTGGCCCAAACAAATCTCTTCTGCTTGTTGCCTCTCCTTAGCAGTGGTTTCCTAGCAGCTGTTTGACAATGAAGGCCTGATTCGCGCAGTCTCCTCTTAACAGTTGTTCTAGAGATGAGTCTGCTGCTAGAACTCTGTGTGGCATTCATCTGGTCTCTGATCTGAGCTGCTGTTAACTTGCGATTTCTGAGGCTGGTGACTCGGATGAACTTATCCTCAGAAGCAGAGGTGACTCTTGGTCTTCCTTTCCTGGGTCGGTCCTCATGTGTGCCAGTTTCGTTGTAGCGCTTGATGGTTTTTGCGACTCCACTTGGGGACACATTTAAAGTCCTTGCAATTTTCCGGACTGACTGACCTTCATTTCTTAAAGTAATGATGGCCACTCACTTTTCTTTAGTTAGCTGATTGGTTCTTGCCATAATATGAATTTTAACAGTTGTCCAATAGGGCTGTCGGCTGTGTATTAACCTGACTTCTGCACAACACAACTGATGGTCCCAACCCCATTGATAAAGCAAGAAATTCCACTAATTAACCCTGATAAGGCACACCTGTGAAGTGGAAACCATTTCAGGTGACTACCTCTTGAAGCTCATGGAGAGAATGCCAAGAGTGTGCAAAGCAGTAATCAGAGCAAAGGGTGGCTATTTTGAAGAAACTAGAATATAAAACATGTTTTCAGTTATTTCACCTTTTTTTGTTAAGTACATAACTCCACGTGTTCATTCATAGTTTTGATGCCTTCAGTGAGAATCTACAATGTAAATAGTCATGAAAATAAAGAAAACGTATTGAATGAGAAGGTGTGTCCAAACTTTTGGCCTGTACTGTATATATATATATATATATACTTACAACATATTATACCACAATAGCCATAATTATTATTATATTACTACTTAAATTAATGTTGTTGTAAGCTACTGTCATTACTGTCTATCCTGCATCTCTCTCTGTCTCTGTCCCTCTTTATGTATCATTTTGTCATATGGAACACTGTAAATTTATTATGTTGATTTGTTCTGTACGACATCTGTTGCACATCTGGAAGAGGGATCCCTCCTCAGTTGCTCTTCCTGAGGTTTCTACCATTTTTTTCCCGTTTAAGGGTTTTTTATGGGGAGTTTTTCATTATCCACTGTGAGGGTCAGAGGTATGTCGTATGCTGTAAAGCCCTCTGAGACAAATTGGGCTTTATAAATAAAATTGATTGATTTATTAAAGGGGTGCAAAATGGCAAAACTTTTACAGTGCAGTTATTGAGGCGGTATTTGTACTGAATGTCGGCAGGGCCAGGTGTGATGCACACGGAAAGATAGCTTACTAGATAATGTTGAGTAGCTTGCTAATAAATCCTGCAAAACATGATATTATTGGTACATTTTCTTTTTTCTTATGCTCCATATCTGTCTCTTGACTGACTGCCAGCCGAGCAGCATCTCTCCTGTGGGGCAGTTTGTATGTTTCATGGCCAATATCATACAATATTGGCTGGTTTCAGAGGAGAACAATCCCTGTCTCTCCCACACAAACTTCTTTGCTATTGGTTCAGGCTGCAACTTCACTGGTCAAAGTTCACCAAAGTTAAACTTCAGGCAATGCGAAGATGTGAATTTGCTTTGTTGCTTTGTCAACAGAAGCAAATGTTTTAAGCCCAGTTCAGACCAAAGATTGGCGACAAAAGGAGTTTAAACAGGCAACTACTTGCAATGTGCCGTTCTGCAATGTTGAAAAAAACCTGCCAGTTCACACCATTGCAACTAGATGAGACAGCCTATCATCTCTATGCAACAACTCTCTGTACTTCTGTTCTGATTTTTAGCTTTTCAGGCTTATTTTGTGGCTGAATATAAATTTTATCTTCTTAAAATATGAATGGGGATAATGATGGTGAGATACTGGCTACAGTTGCATTTGTAGTCATGATGAAACTGTGAAAAACAGAAACAAAACAAGCATCAGATGGACTGTAATCATAATAAATATGCCACAATAATATAACTAACCAGTGCCAATTAATCAGTCAGTGAGAATGTGTGTGTGTGTGTGTGTGTGTGTGTGTGTGTGTGTGTGTGTGTGTGTGTAAGCACATACAGTGAGCAGCAACAGTGATCCACCGTTTGACACCGGCACGCTGTGAGGACGGAAACAGAGGGCTCAGCAGGGACGGAGCACCTGCCACAGTAAGTGAACACACCATCTGCGGTCATTTTGACTTGGTCAGCGAACTCCTCGTCCGCTCTTCAGTTTCAATGAGCTCTGAGTCCGTGTACATGCGTGTACTCTGTGTTCAAATAAATACGGGTGGTCATCAAATTGAAATGGCTCATCCAGATCCAGTTGGTCAAAATCTGGTAAAAATTCGGACATGTTTGTTGTGGCAAGTCAAAACACTGGCTGAGGTCGAACAGTCTTTTTTGCTTAGGAAGGTTCCTAACTGAGTGAAATGACGTTAAGTATCTAAGTGGCAGCCATGATAAGAGCTGATCAAATTCTCTCAATTTTAAGGAAAGGTGCTTCAATGCTTCCTTTCTAATCTCCTTTAGCATAGGGTACACTGGACCATCTTTAATGAAAGGAGATAATTCCGTCCCACAAGTCCTTGTGGTGGCAATACTTAAAGCGACCAAGCGCCGCACCATTCACAAATTCAAATGATTAGGAAAGAAAAAGATCAACATGACCGAGAAAGGAAGGAGATCACCATGTAAGTTACCGCATTATTTTAATTTTCCAATTTTCGTGTGAATGAGAAAAAATGGAAATCCACGTGCCTTTCCCGTTTTCGTCTTCAAATGGCTAATTGAAATAGAAATTAAACCAAAACCAGAAGCCGACTTGTTTTTCGCCTTGATTGTTATATCCATATTACCTGCCCCTACTGCATCTCAAAATACTGGCATTGGCTATGCTTATGGCACGCACAGACAGACGGACGGACGGACGGACAGACAGACAGACAGACGTTCTGCTTCTCTGTGCCCCCCCTTTTCTCTCTCAACCCAACCGGTCAAAGCAGATGGCTGCCCACCTACAGCCGGGTTCTGCTCGAGGTTCGAGTTCTTCCTTCCAAGTGCTGCTCATGGGGGAATTGTTGGGTCTCTGTAAATTCAAGAGTATTATCTAGACCTGCTCCTTGTGTAAAGTGCCCTGAGATGACTTTTGTTGTGATTTGGTGCTATATAAATAAAATTGAATTGAACTGAAAAAAATAATAGATAGATAATCAATGAAGTAACGTTGCTGTGCCTCGTGCATAAATGCACGTATAGGCCTAATTGGCCTATCTGGAGATTTAAATAAACAATAAAGTTACTGCTTCCCACTTTTTATTCCCCTGTACAGTGTTTCCCTGCAGAGCTACAGTGGAAGGATCATAACAAAAAATACAAAAGACTGTAACATTAAAAGATATCTGCTTGAGGTTATTAAATACTTGCAATAAATACAGCAGAAACAATAAGCGTGTTTCCCCATAAATTTATACATACACGTAATTTACAAATTTACGCATTTACACACGAGGCACAGCAGCATCACTTTTATTATTATTTTTCACTTTTATTATTAATATTATTATTTATCTATCTATCTGTGCAGTAGGGGCACATAATATTGATATAACAATAAACACAAGTTGGTTACTGGTTGTGGTCTAATTTCTATTCCAATTACCCATTTGAAGAAGAAAATGAAAAAAACACGTGGATTTCCATTATTTTTTTATTCACACAGAAAAACAAAATAATGCATTTAATATTTGTTTATCCTGTTATAAAACAAACAAGTTGAACACAGCTGTGGATGGAGGGGACACGCACCATAACATATGCTCAGTTTGCATCAGTCATTTATTCATTTGAGCGTTGTTGTATTGCCAGTCTTTAGTGATATCATTAATTAATTTTACTATTTGGGAGTCAGATGGGTGAGTGTGGCCAAGCATTCTCAATGTGACAATTTCGTTTCAGTTTCTGGCTGGTAGCCTATAATCCTTTTTTTTATTTCAATTCTGACCTTAGTAATTAAATAATATCTTTCACCGTGTTGTCCACGTTTATATATCCTGCATGAATCAACACGATGAGAACGTAGGGGGCGCATTATCGAAGATGCGCTTTTTGTAGTCCATCTTCAGAAGCAGTAGTTTCACCACAGCAGACCCACTTCAATAACATCCGCCATCGCATCATTACGTAGCCCAGTGTAAGTGCAGTCGGATTCTCTCAGCACCGCAGTTGTCTTTTCTTAAGTCCTTGTGAATTCTCCTTCACATCTTCCCTTGACCTTGCAACGTTTTCCATCGAGGTCAAGGAAAAGTGGTTAGAAAAAGACGATAGGAGGGACTTTTTGACCGCAGCCACTCACTCAGAGAGTGAAAGTCTGGCTCTGAAATCTCACGTCTCACGAGATTTCAGTTGTTGCAGGAAGTTACCACTGGAGTGACCTTACGTATTTTGACGTTGTTTGACGTTGTCTGAGTGCCCTATTATTTAACATAGTATGCGCTCACGGCCAGTCTGAGCTTGAGTCAAGCTCAGACTGGCCAGTTCACACTGCTGCAACTTTTCTCTGCAACATTCTACAACGGTTGTGTCTCGTCACCAATCTTTGGTCTGGTCTGAGTTTTATTCGCTCTTTCCCTAACATTGAATTGAAGTGAACAGAAGGCCAGTATTCGCCAATGTTAACTTCACTCATGTGTGACTGTGCCCTGACTCTGACCTTCCACTGGATGTCTCCGTTGAAGAGCTCAGTTTTGGCGATGTCCACTCGGTTCCAGGCCACAGCTAGTTTCAACTCCTCTGTGTACTCACTGGCATCACTGGACACACGTTTACTAGCTTAACACACAAACACAAACACACACCCACACACACACCCACACACACACACACACACACACAGCAACATTTACACGTACTGTACAACAAATGAGACTGGATAAATAAAACTGGACAAACAGGTAACAGGGAGATACCTGGGATTTTACAGCTTAACAGTCACTAAAATATGTTTCTAAAGACATTTGAGGCTAGAAAAAGGCAATGCCGTAACAGAATCGGTGCTGCCTAGTTTGACTGCAGTTCATGAGCAGGGATTACATGACTGACAGCTGTCTTCCAGACTCCTTGGCTCTGATTGGTTGTTTTCATTCACATGCAGAAGCACTATATTTTTCAAAGACTACCTGTCTCATAAATGCTGTGTGATTATGGTGACAGTGTCAGCAAATCTGAAAATTTTGTTGTTGTTTTTTTAAATACAGCTACAGTTTAAAGTATTTTGTGACATTATGCTCCTTAAAGGTGCTAAGTAAACAAAACAAATACATAAAAATGTATCTTCTCACTTACCTCTAACAAGGGCTTTGAGAAGAACTGTATCAAAATCTTCAGAACCCTCCTGTTCCCCATGGAAAACAGTGATGAGCTCTCTGTTCTGATAAATATTCAGAGCCTAGACACACAGAGGGACATGAAAAAGTTTAATTTCATACACAATAAACACTAACATAACTACTCAGACTATAGGCAGATCAAATAGAACAGTACTGGATGATCTGTAGATTATATAAATAGTAAGACAATTATATTAACCAGCCAGATTTCATCCTATTAATTTCTCCCATGAGCAATATCAGAATTATTAGAGGTTTTTCCGACATAAAACTCTTCTTATTGAATCATCAAATGATAAGGGCACTCCATAAAAAATCAGCTTAGTTGATACAAAGTCACTGGTGACAGACAGCAGGAATGAAGTTCTTGCACACCACTGGAGAGACTCAGGGCATGATCCTGGTATGACTGCCCCCTGCTCATCACAGTACAGTTAGCCTTTGAGAACCCATTTCTACAAGAACTGCTGTGTGAAGGAAAATGAACATTCCAAAGTGGGAGGCACCCACATGCACACACGCAGGTTTGGGGGTGAATAGGGTGTGAAAAGGGTCACAACAGGACAAGATGCACGTCCATAACGTATGTGTGTGTGTGTGTGTGTGTGTGTGTGTGTGTGTGTGTCTCTATGTACATCTGTGTGTGCATCCTGTGACTGAATGTGCACACACACTAGTGGTATCATATGAAACTATAAATAATTTGAGGCATCCATTGGCTTCCTCATGCAAGCTAGTGAATGCTAGTGAATAGTGTCTGCTCATCTGTATAATATCTGTTTTCTGCATTCTCTCCCATCTTGCATCAAATACTTAAGCTAGATTCCTATTGCTCTGGTTTATTATCTCCATTTTATAGATCTTGTTAATTGTATCCTTGCATTGGCTTTGTTGTGGCACCTCCAGTTTCAATCAGTTTATCTGTTTAAGTGCGATTACTCTTAAAGTTCTAAAAAGACACTTATCAGTTTGTTGAGATAGTAGCTGTGGTGTTCGGCCAAGTAACAATTGCTTGGGCCCCAAAATTAGTGAGCACTGAAACATGCTGTCTATAACTCCCCTTATTTCTTATTTAGACCAGATAGGAATAGAATATGTGGGTATTGTTGGCTTTTACCTCCCCAAATTTTGGCCAACAGCTTGGTGTTCTCACCTTAGAGTATTTTACCTGGATAATAAGTCTTCAAAAGAAACGCATTTGAATTTTCCAAGAATATTCTCTCTAAATGAATGAACTTGTACATTGTACATGTATTATTACTGATGTCCCTTCGTATGTCTGGAGATATATCTACCTTTAATTCCTTCTCCCAGCTGGTGATTGCTTTAATTTCTTGACTTCTAGATTCGTCTTCCAAAGTTTGATAAATCTGACTTGATATGTTTTTTGCATTAGCTCTATTAGATATTTTTTTTCTATTAGATATTTTTTCTTTCGCTGTTTTATTTATTCCCAGTTTTGTCTAATTTGTGGGTATTTATAAATGTGAGGTTTTGGGAGGTCATATAATTTTAATAATAAAAATAAAATGCATTTTCATCACCTCAGAAGCCTTTATTTCTACATATTTCTGTGTTATTTCAGGTCTGAATGATTCAAGTAGAACTTTAGTGGGCTACAATAACAATAAGAAAAAATACAATGTCACAACAGTACTGCAATGAACTGTGGGCAATTAAGAACAGATGTCTGACTTACACTATCCACCAGTTTTTCCAGTTCAGCTTCAACTGGGAAGTGTCTCCGAACTTTGTCACGGACCTTGTCACGGAGCTCTGCGTTGTGACCCTCAGTAGCCTCCCCCTCTGCTGGACAAGAAGTGGGACTGAGGCAAACAGGGGAGAGATTACCAAGCAGTTCACTGACAAGGTCTGCAGCTGGACCCGAACCAGCAAGAACCAACCATGGTGTAGATTTCTTCAGAGAGGCATCTAATCTCTAAACCAGGGAAGATATTGACACAAAATAAGATTTTCATTGATCTCATATTTAATAAGAGCCTCAGTGAGATGGACATCTCTCTTTTTAACAAGCTGTGGACTGAAAAGTATCCACAGAGCTGACAAAACACATCTGAGAGTCACGGTTAAATACTGGGGTACTTTGTAAAAAAAAAAGGTACATCATATCATATGCGAGACACTACTTTATAATTATACATAGATAGATAGATGATAGATAGATAGATAGATAGAGAGAGAGAGAGAGAGAGAGAGAGTCACAGTTTTTCATGTGGCATGCTGCTGATGGCCATGTAACTCCTTGTGTGACTGACTGACTAACTGAATGAATGAATGAATGAATCACTATTCATCTCTGATTTAAAATGAAACTGTCAACAACTGTCCCAAACTGGCATTAAAAATGCACCCTCTTGCTGCAGCTCTTCCCTGTCTGTCCTAAGTTCCTCCCACCAGATGCCCAGTAACCCTGTGTGGTGTCTCCCATCTATTATTTTTAGTTTAATTATTTCATTTACTTTTTGTAGAGTTGTGCGCAGCACATTTGCTTAGGTTGTCCTTGCCCTGTTCTCTGCCTCTGTTTATCAGACCTGAAACAAGCATTATCTACAGGCCACCCCACAGTACCTCTGCCTTGCTCCCAGCTGCTATGGCCAGGGAAAGCAGGCAGTAGATCCACAAAAAAATATTTCATCAGTTCCACCTGTGCCATGCTTGTATGGGTGAAATATTTTGGTAAAATCTAAAAAATTATTATAGTGTGTGTCAAGTGAGAATGTATTTGACAGTTTCCTTACCTCCAACATACTGGCATCTCCTGAGATAAGCATGCACAGCACTGGGATTTCAATACTGCCGCTACCTGTTAGTGGCCCAAGATAAGAAGTAAGAAGAAACAGACAGCTTCTCTAGAGAAACAATGCATCAAGCAAAGATTATTATCAGTGTTCCAGAAGTGAACTATTTTTCTTATCATGAGTTGAACTGACAGAAGTAGGTTTTTGTAACCTTTCAGCTTCAATCAAGATTGTCTACAACTTCTCAGCATTCTACATCCCTTTGTTTTGGCCTGTATTTATCCAAGGTAGGTTTACTGGGCACAAAATGGGAGCCCTCTGCTCACACAGCTGCACATATCCAGTATAAGTTTTATCCAATAATCATTTATTTGTGAGGGCATTTGAAACTTAATTTGACATACAATGAGATACGATCTAAAACTATGACCTTCACCAGTAGAAGGCAGGCAAGTACTTATCATGGTCCTACTCTTACAGTACAACAACAATTATATAGCCTATGCCAAGCTACGTTTCAGTGTGTCAGAAGGAAATACACTCATGAGCCAAAACATTGATCATTTCATTACAATGCAATGCTCTGCTGGTCCTGGCATCCATGTGGATGCCACTTGATGCATTCCACCCAAACGAACAACGTTACAGTACCCATCCTGAGGGCAATGGCACTCCCTGATGGCAGTGGCCCCCCCAGCAAAAACAAAAACTGCTCAGAAACGACCTGAGGAATGTGGCAAAGATCTCAAGGCATCAATCTGACCTTCAAATTCCCCAGATCCCAATCTGATTGAGCTTGACTGGTACGTTCATCTGAATTGTACATCCAAGACTCTCTAGGACTGTGATGCTGACAAGAGAAATAGTTAACATTATTTAGACAGTTCAAGCTCCTGAGCTCCAAGAGTCCCTCTAGCAACTAAAAATGTAATCAATAAGTCCTTTATCCCAAGTGTCATCAATATCCTTAACTCAACAAAGTGACTGATGAGTTTTGAACTATGCATAGACAATGAGCTGATTTCATGTGTTAAGTGTTTTGTAATGACCTTGTATGTTTGTTTTATTGACTATCTGTCTGCTTTGATCAACGTTTTCTTTTGTGTCTGGTGAGCCAAAAACAAATTTCTACTTCCGGTGGACAATATTCTACACAGTCTTTATACAGTGTGGCCTCCTGGGATTGGACTTCGCTCTGACCTGTGGAGGCACGGACACAAAACCTCTGAAGGTATCCTGTGGTGCCTGGCACTGAGGTATTGTCGGCAAATCCTGTGGGATGTGAGGTGGAGTACCAGCACATCTCACAGATGCTTGATCAGACTTGGATCTGGGGAACTGGGAGGCCAGATGGATGCCTGAAACTCTTTGTCACATTCCTCAGGCCATTCTAAAGCAGTTTTGCAGTGTGGCATAGGGCACGGTCTTGCTGGGGGGCCACTGCCATCAGAGGGTGCTGTTGCCATGAGTGGGGTACTTGGTCTGCAATAGTTTCTGGGTGAGTGGAGTGCATCAAGTGGCATCCACATGAATGCAGGACCCAAGGTGTCCCAGCAGGAGACTGCAGAAAGATGTAGAAAGATGATCAGTGTTATTCACTTCACCTATCAGTGGTTTTTAGTTTTGGCTGATCGGTGTATCTCTAATGTTGGTTCTGCAAGGTGAAAACTGACCAAAAATGGAACTTACCCATTTGTAGACCTACATGCAAAAGTCAAAACATATTACTTCAACTGTTGGATGGACCAGAAATATTACAGACCCCATGTTTGAAAGGGCTTGTTATATATCTCTGTCTTACCCCAAATGCCAGTGCGCTGATGGGAAATGTAGTCCTCCAGACTAGCACGAAAGGTTGTCTCTCCCCCACAGCGGCCAACACTCCCATCATCCACCAGGAGGAAAGCCTGGCAGTTGTTGTCCAGGCAGCTGGAGTCACGTGATGTGTTCTGGACATAATAACGAGCAGGAAAACTCCCCTTCAAACAGACAACACAATGAATGTGAGGAGAGATGGAACCTACTCTGCTACCCTGCAGATCTGATCTCAGCTGGGAGCATCTGGCCAACAGACTCACACTGGTGTTAATACCAGCCAACACAATGACTCATACTTTGCACCTCCCACACATCCACTCCACACCACTGGTTAAAGAAATTTACAATACTCTGACCCTTTATGTTTACTAAGTTTATTTTTTCTTTGAGGCAGACTGGGTGTGCAGTGTTTGATTCATGAGATGCTCCATTTATTCCCCTCTCCACTTTACTGTGCTCTCAATGACAAATCATCACTGCAGAAGTCTCTATCAAGTCTGTGATTTGCTGTTTTAAGTACTGTCTAAAATAAAGCTGACATTGTCTTGTTTCTTGTAAAGCAATTTATCTTTTAGGAAATTCTAGAAAAAACAACTCAATTATAAATAAAAACGGATCAAAGTCTGACCAAATGTCTCCCCTTCTGTTCCTGAGATATGACAGTGAATAATGGCCAGAAAAGTGTTTTATGACATTATGATGTCATATGTGAAGCTGAATTTTGAATATGAAAATGTCAACACTTCATCATTTTATCATAATAGACATTTGTGTGAAGTTTTGTTCATAATTCATAATAAAAATATAAATTCTTGAGTTATGGCCAAAAACATATTTTGTGAGGTCACACAGACCTTGACCTTTGACCACAAAATTCTAATCATTTCTTCGTTAGTCCAAGTAAATGTTTGTGATAAATTTGAAGAAATTCCCTCAAGGTGTTCTTGAGACATTACCTTCACAAGAATGAGACAGACAAGGTCACAGTAACATTGACCTTTGATCACCCAAAACTAATCAGGTCATCACTGAGTCCAAGTGCACATTTGTGCCAAATTTGAAGAAATTCCCCTAAAGTGTTCTTGAAATATCACATTCACAAGGGTGGGACAGATGGATGGACAACGCGAAAACACAATGCCTTTGGCAATGGCTATCTCTAGCGCGAGCTCATGAAAAGATGAAGACATATTAGCATGTGGTGGGTGAGCCGCCCATCTCCAGCGTGCCAAACAGCATAGGAGAAAACTGATTTGTATCATCAAACTACTTTATTCAGTGTTTTTACCAGCTTTAATCAGCTGGTCTGTTTGTTTTAGAGAGGAAGAGATCTCTGTGGATAATTCAGCACCCGGTAAAAACCTCCTTAACAATGAACACTGAAGGAAATCTAATCTTAATAAGTTTCAGCTGGTTGCAATCTGCAATCCCTAGGTTCCAACCCTTTCTTGGCCAATGGAAGGAAGCAGCTCAGTTGCCCAAGATCAAAGCCATAAATAGGAGCAGTAACCAGCAGCAGATTTTTTGTAGAGCACATTGAGATGTACATGTGTTTCAGATTTCAAGTCATCAGACTTGCGGTGTGAGGGGTGTGGCCTGTCAAAGTTTATACTTTTTCATCTGTCAATCATAGCTCCACCATCAGGCTGATTGGGATCAAATTTGATCAAATGTCAAGCATTAGGACATCATTTCCAGTTCTGGTGCAGAGTCTATGTTTCTAGCTTATTACAGGTCATTACATTTGAGCAAAGGCATAATATAAAATGTAAAACTAACTGTTAAAACTGCTGTGGTATGTGTTTCTATCCATCGAGGCTCTCCGGTGGGCAGTGTCAGATGTTTGCTGTGCGCTGACAGCCTGGATAACATAACATAACATAACATAACATAACATAACATAACATAACATA
Organism: Epinephelus fuscoguttatus; assembly: GCF_011397635.1. Lineage (NCBI taxonomy): Eukaryota > Metazoa > Chordata > Actinopteri > Perciformes > Serranidae > Epinephelus > Epinephelus fuscoguttatus. The sequence goes on along the minus strand of NC_064770.1, from coordinate 164,000 downwards.
ACATAACATAATATAACATAAAGCACGGTCTGGGTTGGGCTTTACTCCCCTGAATGTGCGCAGTCTTTTAACAAAGTTAGATTTTATCCGAATCTGGGCTGTTTCTATTGATGCTGATGTTATTGTTTTATTAGAAACATGGCTTAACAAATCTACCTCAAATTCTGACCTTTCCATAGTTGTACCATTGTGACCAGCCTAAGCGAGGTGGAGGTGTTGCAATTTAGGTGAAGACTAAGTTTTGTGTTAATGTTTTGGTTTCTGAATCAGTGTGTAATGAATGTGAATCTCTCGCTTTAAATGTGGAAGTAGCTATGGGATTCTTTGTGACTGTTGTGGGTTGTTATAGGCCCCCCTCTGCTGTAAATGACACCTTGTCATCACTGTCACATCTTTTATTTCAACTTGAGTACAGTGAATTTGTTTTACTGGGTGACCTTAATTGGGACTGGTTAACCCCCGGGTCAGATGATTTCAAAAAACCTTTGTGTCTTTTTAAATGTTACTCGCATTGTAGAGCCCTACTGGCCTAATAGTGAATTCCCAGCTAAATCAACTTTAATTGACTTGATTTTAACAAATGTTCCTCATAAATACTCAGCTGTTGATGATTTATTTTACTTTGACTATCAAAGCCTCTAAATTATGGAGCTTTATCCCTATCTTTATTCAAGAGAGTGGTCTATCAGTTTGAGAGCATTATTTATTGATTTCAAGCTCAAAAACCCTGCCTTCGCACTCAAATAGCCTCTGCTTGTGCTTGGATCTACTCTGTTTCTGCTCAAACTGTGTGCTTGCACTCAGATACCATGTTGCTTGCACACAGATACCATATTGCACGCACTCTGATACCATTTGCTCGCACAGATTTCCTGCTCGAGCTTCGGCTTTTCTCCTTGCGCTCAAACTGTTTCTGTGCGCTTGTGGAATTTCTGCTCTCAGATTTCTGCCCTGCTCTTGGATTTTTTTGTGTAACAACCCTGTCAAAATCCCCCAACCAATAGAATGCCAAATTTACTGTTGACCAATGAAATGATCCCTGTCTCCTTGTGGACGCGCTCACCTTAGTTTTAGAGCATATCATCCCGGCGGGTACTCTTTAACCGGGTTCATCCACTCCACCCTCCAGGGAAAGCCCTGTAAATTAAATGTTCTTCTCTTGCTTTCTTTACCACTTTTGGAATAAAGGGACTGTTAATTTACACAAGTGCGCCATATATATATGATATCTTTAAATTTAATACTCTTTTGTCCCAGCTCATCAAACATCTCTGTTACGTCGGCTTTGGGTCGACCCAGTGCCATAGAATATACCCGCCCACATAGGAAGTCGCCACAGAAGACAGAATTTCATCTACGCAGTGTTTGTTTGGAACTGAGCTTGCAGGACACAGCATCTAATTGCAGTTGGTTTCAGGTAAGCTATACTGGAATAAATTGGCAGAAAATAGCTTTGCTGTTTATTCTGTGACCGTTAAAAGAGGTTCCTGGGACATGTGACATGTAGGACATGTCCCCACCAGCTAATGTTATCTTTCGTTAGCTGATAGCTAGTTTAGCTCATGCTAGCTAACAGGCTACAACTGTGGTGTTTTCATTTTATTTTCTCTACCTGACGTTATCTGCTCATCTGGTTATCGTGAGCACTCATTTTGGGTTAAAGTGGAAGTGCCCGGAGCTGCCACCCGTTGTCCCGGGCAGGGCTCGAGACTTGGGATCCACTCACCTATGGTCCCGCCCGGGCCTGACATTAAGCAGAGTGACCCAAAGCCTTCAATCTGCTAAAATACAGCTGAAATGCTAACAAAAAAAATAAAAAAATAAAAAATACAGTGGTGAAGTTGGGATTTTTTTATTTATTTTTTTAAGTTATGTGCTCATCGTCTTTTCTGTCTCTTGTAGGCCGCCAGGAGAAGGAGACTGGCCATCAGATACTGCTTGTGGATATTTGAAAATAAAGTTTGTCAAATTTACTTTTGTCCCTTCATTGTGCACACTTACACACGAAATGGGTAACAGTCAAGCAAGTTTTCAATGTTAGCACTGATTTCTCACAATGAATGGTGAAATATTTGTAGTTTGAAAAGTCCGACCAAAATGAATAATGGTCGTAGATAACGAAGCATATGAATACGTTTGAATGCGGCGTGGTGGTCATTTTCGATTAAAGGCCAACGTCTCAGCGACATCTTGGCAATGAGCAAACGTTCTCCCTGCTATGTGTAAACGATCTAAACTTGATACATTGGGCTGACATCGGCCAGATGTGCTATCTGGGGTGAGTGCTGATATAGAGTATAACATCACTGGGACTTGTAACAGTAAAATCACTCCGTTCACAGGTGTTATAAATATAAATACAACCGTTAATTAACCAACTGTCACACTCGCTACATTGACGCAAACTGACACTAGCGTTACATCAAGAAGATGGATATTTTACCCAAAATTACATTTGAATTAAATTATGAGTGGTCGGCAGGAGAGGACGAGGAAAAGGAAAGCCAGGACTCTTCAGTGCAGACCTCCAGGTGTGTTTGAATCCGGCCTTGCCAACATCCAGGTTTGCCAATGTTTCATCAGCCGAACTGGACAAAGTTACACAGCTGCAGATCAATGTAAATACAAAGTAGCTTGTGAAATCCTGGCGTGTGTGCTGCGTTGCCTGGCAACAGAGTGGGGGAACTGTTTTTTTTCGCGGAGCTACATAACATACTTAAATCATTTATTTCATCACCTTTTGTTAACATTTCCTTACTCAGCATTGCTGTTTAAGCTGTTGTTGAACTGTTGTATAAAAGCAATATCACATGAGAGGTTGTGACGTTGTACTGTAGGCTATCGTCACAGCTGTAATTGTCTTCGACACTCGGCCTGCGGCCTTGTGCCACAGTGCCCATGACCGAATCACAGCCGTGACGATATATAGTATCACTCCCTCTCGTGAGATATTGCTTAATTAAATACATACAGTACAGGCCAAAAGTTTGGACACACCTTCTCATTCAATGCATTTTCTTTATTTTCATGACTATTTACATTGTAGATTCTCACTGAAGGCATCAAAACTATGAATGAACACATGTGGAGTTATGTACTTAACAAAAAAAGATAAAATAACTGAAAACATGTTTTATATTCTAGTTTCTTCAAAATAGCCACCCTTTGCTCTGATTACTGCTTTGCACACTCTTGGCATTCTCTCCATGAGCTTCAAGAGGCAGTCACCTGAAATGGTTTTCCAACAGTCTTGATGGAGTTCCCAGAGGTGTTTAGCACTTGTTGGCCCCTTTGCCTTCACTCTGCGGTCCAGCTCACCCCAAACCATCTCGATTGGGTTCAGGTCCGGTGACTGTGGAGGCCAGGTCATCTGCCGCAGCACTCCATCACTCTCCTTCTTGGTCAAATAGCCCTTACACAGCCTGGAGGTGTGTTTGGGGTCATTGTCCTGTTGAAAAATAAATGATCGTCCAACTAAACGCAAACCGCATGGGATGGCATGTCGCTGCAGGATGCTGTGGTAGCCATGCTGGTTCAGTGTGCCTTCAATTTTGAATAAATCCCCAACAGTGTCACCAGCAAAACACCCCCACACCATCACACCTCCTCCTCCATGTTTCACAGTGGGAACCAGGCATGTGGAATCCATCCGTTCACCTTATCTGCGTCTCACAAAGACATGGCGGTTAGAACCAAAGATCTCAAATTTGGACTCATCAGACCAAAGCACAGATTTCCACTGGTCTAATGTCCATTCCTTGTGTTTCTTGGCCCAAACAAATCTCTTCTGCTTGTTGCCTCTCCTTAGCAGTGGTTTCCTAGCAGCTATTTGACCATGAAGGCCTGATTCGTGCAGTCTCCTCTTAACAGTTGTTCTGGAGATGGGTCTGCTGCTAGAACTCTGTGTGGCATTCATCTGGTCTCTGATCTGAGCTGCTGTTAACTTGCGATATCTGAGGCTGGTGACTCGGATGAACTTATCCTCAGAAGCAGAGGTGACTCTTGGTCTTCCTTTCCTGGGTCGGTCCTCATGTGTGCCAGTTTCGTTGTAGCGTTTGATGGTTTTTGCGACTCCACTTGGGGACACATTTAAAGTTTTTGCAATTTTCCGGACTGACTGACCTTCATTTCTTAAAGTAATGATGGCCACTCGTTTTTCTTTAGTTAGCTGATTGGTTCTTGCCATAATATGAATTTTAACAGTTGTCCAATAGGGCTGTCGGCTGTGTATTAACCTGACTTCTGCACAACACAACTGATGGTCCCAACCCCATTGATAAAGCAAGAAATTCCACTAATTAACCCTGATAAGCCACACCTGTGAAGTGGAAACCATTTCAGGTGAGTACCTCTTGAAGCTCATCGAGAGAATGCCAAGAGTGTGCAAAGCAGTAATCAGAGCAAAGGGTGGCTATTTTGAAGAAACTAGAATATAAAACATGTTTTCAGTTATTTCACCTTTTTTTGTTAAGTACATAACTCCATGTGTTCATTCATAGTTTTGATGCCTTCAGTGAAAATCTACAATGTAAATAGTCATGAAAATAAAGAAAACGTATTGAATGAGAAGTTGTGTCCAAACTTTTGGCCTGTACTGTACATATATATATATATATGTATATATATGTAAGGGATAATAGTGAGCCGATGACTGTTGAAAAATAACTCCCGACGGGAGAAGAAGGTGGGAGTGGATGAACCCGGCTAAAGAGTACCCGCCCAGACAGGACGCTCTAAAACTAAGGCAAGCGCGCCCACAAGGAGGCAGGGATCATTTCATTGGTCAACAGTAAATCTGGCATTCTATTGGTGGGGGGATTTTGACAGGGTTGTTACACAAAAAAAATCCAAGAGCAGGGCAGAAATCTGAGAGCAGAAATTCCACAAGGGCACGGAAACAGTTTGTGCGCGAGGAGAAAAACCGAAGCTCAAGCAGGAAATCTGTGCGAGCAAATGGTATCTGAGTGCGTGCAACATGGTATCTGAGTGGGAGCACACAGTTTGAGCAGAAACAGAGTAGATAAAAGCACAAGCAGAGGCTATTTGAGTGCCAGGGCAGGGTTTTTGAACGTGAAATCAATAAATAATGCTCTCAATCTGATAGACCACTCTCTTGAATAAAGATAGGGATAAAGCTCCATAGGAAGTCAGCCTATGTTCTCCCACTACTCTAACTTCATTAAACAATTACAGGCCCATCTCAAAGCTGTCAGTTCTTGCAAAGATCCTGGAACAACTAATAAGTGAACAGTTTAAAGCATTTTTATGTAATAATGCCATTCTATCCAAGCATCAGTCTGGCTTCAGAAAGCAACACAGCACCAGTACCGCAACTATGATGGTGGTGAACGATATCACTGGCATTTTGGACATGAAGCAGAGCTGTGCAGCTCTATTTATTGACCTGTCCAAAGCCTTTGATACTGTTGACTATCTTATTTTCAAAACAGAGGTATGAGTATTGGTATGTCTGACCAGGCCGTGGGCTGGTTTGTAAATTACCTCTCAGATAGGTCTCAGTGTGTTCAGTTTGATGGGGTCTTTAACATTATCCAGATTCAGCTCTCACAACTAAAGCTGGTTTTAAATGCTGATAAAACTAAGGTTATGCATTTTTCTAATGCTTGGAAGAAGCCTCTGAACACTCCTTATGTTATTAATGCTCAGGGAAAGTTAGAGGTTGTCACTTGTTACAAATATCTTGGTATTTGGCTCAATGACTCCCTGCCTTTTAAACCTCAGGTTGATAATCTTCTTAAAAAGCTGAAGCTGAAGTCAGGGTTTTATTTCAGAAACAAGTCCTGTTTCTCCTTTGAGGCTAGGAAAAGACTGGTTGCTGCTACGTTCTTACCAGTTCTGGATTATGGTGATTTGTTGTACATGCATCTGCACGTGCACATTGATTGCACATGTTGGATACTGCATATGATAGTGCACTGAGATTTGTTACAAATTGTAAAGCCCTCACTCATAACTGTATGCATTATTCCAGGGCTGGTTGGCCATCTTTGACCTTTTGTAGGCTCAATCACTGGTATTTGTTCATTTATAAAGCTATACTGGGTAAACTCCCCTCGTACATTTATACTTTGATTGAACAGAGGTCTAACTGTAGCTATAGTCTGAGATCCCAAGATTTAGTTTTGTTGTCTGTTCCTAATGCACGGACTGGGCTGGGAAAGAAAGCTTTTATGTGCCCTGTTCCTCTTACTTGGAATAACCTTCAAAAAAGATTTGAAACTACATTAACTGGTCTCTCTGACTGCTTTTAAAGCTCTCATAAGTACAACGATGAATGAGTCGGTTGGTTCTTGCCATTGTGTGTAGGTGTTCTAATATTTCTACATGTTATTGTATATCTTTTATGTTCTTCATTATGTGGTTGTTTTGCTGTAACTTTTTGTGTGCTGCTGTCTTGGCCAGGTCTTCCTAGTATAAGAGATTTTTGATCTCAACAGGACTTACCTGGTTAAATATGGGTTAAATAAAAAATGTAAAAAATAAACATCTACTTTAATTAGTTTCTCACAAGATGTGACAGATTTGAAGAGGGATAAGATTTGAAAAGGGCATATTTGTGTACATGCCACAGTATGAGTGACACATGCAAACGTCAGTGGAATCAGTAGAGAATTAGCAGGTGAGTACCTGGGCATTGACAAGCTGCTGCCTGTTGTGCACCAGGCCCCAGGGTGCCAGCCCCACAGCAATCACTTTCTTCTGGGAGTCAGCAGGAGCCACAGCCCCATGGTCCCTCACCGCCTCGCCCACACAGCGGGCCACGCCTTCTCTCAGACCCCCGGTCAAGATCCAGGCCCCTGGGTGAGAGGATGAGAAGAGTAGTGAGGTGAGCTGTTCAGTAACTCACCCTTCAGTATAGTATATACATACAAACTTATATAGTAAAGGCTGTCAGAACATAATATTGAGCCCCATTCTAATCTGTAAGGTGATTTTGGGTGTTTTGAAAGGTACCTTCTAATCAAAATCTGTTATTATTATTAAAATTAATATTATTATTATTATCATTAGTAGTAATAGCAGTGGTAGTAGTAGTATTAATAATAATAATAGTAATAATCAGTTCTACTTTGCTGTTTCTGAGTGTAGTGTTTGGCATTGATGAAAGCTAACACGTTCTGCATAGAAAGAACATAATTCCTCCCTTTGATGTGAGACATCTACAGGAATTATTGAGTGTAACTAAAAGTGGATCAAGAAAAAAAACAGAAAACAGAATTACTGCCCCACAGGCATTTTTCTTGCAGTTTACATCCATGTCAGTGAAAACATGGATGCTTCACACACATCTTCTCCCTGACAGCACAGAAGATCAGTATAGTCAGGACAGTTTCAAGGTGGACACCCAGGATTTGTGTCACCAATTAAAGGGATAGTTCGGGTTTTGTTGCCTACAGGTTACATCTGTAACAGGAAACCGATGGAATTGGGAGCCGGCAATGTTTTTATTCCCACAGCTGGGGAAATCACAAGTTCGCACCATTTTGGTATTCCTCTGTTTACCTACAGCAGCTGACGAGGGTGTGTCGTGAGCCTGAGCCAGTGTTCGCGCTGAAGTAGTAGGGCTAGTACATCTTCTTCCTCACTAATAATAGCCTAACGGTTCTCTGTTGGAAACAGCCGATGAAGTTTTCGTTAGCCGTTGCTATCCTGCGCCCCTGTACGGCGTGGTGATGAACTGTCTAATTGATTTCTGTTGGCGTGCTGTCTTGCAGGCCTGCAGGACGGAGTGATACTGGCCAGAAAATAGTCCCAATTGATAGCAAGGTCTGACATAATGCGGGAATGTTTTAAAATTACTGAAATAGTCTAACAAAACACATGCATACTTTTTTGTAGCGTAAAACCTTTTGGTTATGTGTCCCCCTTCTATCTTAAAAACTACCTTTCCCCAGTAAGCTACGGGCCATTTCTCAGAGCAGGAGGCTCGTTGACAGTAGTGACACCATCACATCAGAGCTACAGATGGTCAGCGTTTCACACAACTTCATGTCCAAAAACCCGAACTATCCCTTTAACTATCAGGCCAAATATTTCCCCTTCTGTTCCTGAAATTTGACACTGAATAATAGCCAGAAAAGTGTTTATGCAGAACATTATGATGTCACAGTGAAGCTGATCATTTGCATATAAAATGTCATCACTTCATTATTTTATCCTATTAGATGAAATTTTGTCATAATTAACATATGAATTCCTGAGTTTTGGCTAATCAATCAATCAATCAATTTTATTTATAAAGCCCAATATCACAAATCACAATTTGCCTCACAGGGCTTTACAGCATACGACATCTCTCTGTCCTTAGGGCCCTCACAGCAGATAAGGAAAAACTCCCCCCAAAAAAAACCTTTAACGGGAACACATTTTGTCAGGTCACACTAACCTTGACCTTTGACCACAAAATTCTAATCCGTTTATTCTTCAGTCCAAGTGGATGGTTGTGTCAAATTTCAAAAAATTCCCTCATGATATCGCATTCATGAGAATGAGACAGATGCAAGGTCACATTGACCTTGACCTTTGACCACTCAAATCCAGTCAGTTCATAACTTAGTCCAAGTGAACATTTGTGCCAAATTAGAAAGAAAGAAATTCCCTCAAGGTGCATTCACAAGAATGGGACAGGCATGGTCACAGTGACCTTGACCTTTAACCTATGACCACCAAAACAAATCAATTCATTATTGAATGCATGTGGACACTTGTGGCAAATTTAAAGAAATCCCCTCAAGCTGTTTGAAATATTGCGTTCACAAGAATGAGATGCATGCAAGGTCACAGTGATCTTGACCTTTGACCTATAACCACCAAAAACTAAGCAATTCATTGTTGAGTCCAAGTTAACATTTGAGCCATGTTTGGTGCAGGGTGGCGAACCCCGCGCAGAGCTAGTTTCGAGCAGCACAACCCGAGGCGCGCTCAGTTTGATAGTTTGGCAGACAGAGGTGCGCTGAGATGGGTGTGGCGGCACAGCAGGGGGAGGTGTCGAGAGATCCAGCTTGGCGCAGTGACAGTTTCGTGCCAAAAGGCTTCGCCGAAGGTGCGCTAAAAGCTCGCCAGCTGAAACCAGGTCTACTGTCAGCGCAGGCGGAGCAAAGCCGGTGTAGTGGAAGTTTGGCTGACCGGCGGACAGTGCACACACGTCACCAAAACCTCACAGGCAGGTTTCCAGAATATCAGGCACATTAACAATGCAATAAATAACCACAAAAACCACTATTCAATGCAACTGCTGGGATTCACAGGACCACAGATGATTTATCATTTGGTAAAATCATCACTGATTTCAAGGCTTTTTCCTCTGCATGCTCTTTGTCTTCAAACAAAGAGAGCTAGGTGTCACCCATCTCCACAGGAGGTCTCACCTCACACCTCAGTGAGACTCAAGTCCCAAAACTTGATTGGACCTTTACAGTGACATGTGACTCTGATGTCACAGGCATCTGTAGATTTGTGCTCCCTTCCAACAGATTCTTTTCTCTTTTTTGCTTCAACCGTGGAGCAGTGCTCTTCTTGCTCCAGCTGTTGAACAGCTAACACCTCTTCTGTTTGGGCCTGGACAGCAGAGGCCCAAACCCCTGCTCCATAGCCCAAACCACTAAATGGAGGGCAACTGATCACAGACTCTCTGGCAAACACAAGGTTTGTAAACTGGCTTTCCAGCAACAAGGAACTAAGTGAGTTAGCACCCAGCGTCTAACTCTGCAAGGACCCCGAGGGACTTCCTTGGATCAGAACCTTTGGAACAAAGGACAACAAAGACTGCAGCTGGAACCATCTTCCCAGCCTTCTTCTGCCGGCAAACAGCAGAATTCAAGGATTGGTAATGTAACAACTGGGCATAGCTTATCACAGCTTTACAGGCTAAGCAAGACTGTTTGACTTGTTGTATGTGATTTAATGCTGTTTACTGAGTTAGTGTTGTGATAGATTGCAGTTAGGTCATTGATTAGTTGGCTTCGCCACAGCTAAGTGTTCAGTTTGTTAATACTGTCCACAAACAGATTCTTGCATGAAACTAAACAATCTCTGCACTAATTCAGACCATTTGCAACACACGTCACATTGACATAGACTCATTAACAAATAGGCTTTCAACAGAGCTACATCCAGACAGGCATTTCAAAGTTCCCGCTTCTTTTCCTTTGTCGTTGTCCTGACCACACGGTCAGAAAGACACCTCCCTCGACCGGAAGCCAGCCTTGATTCGGCCATTTTGGTAGTTCTCTGTTGTCAGCCATTTTGTTTTGTAGGCCAAACGGCTACTTGATCACCACACCCGCCTTTGTCTTTCCCTTTTCTCTCTCTCACACACACACACACACATATACACACCAAGCTTGTATATAGTTAGTTAGAATTTGTGTGTTTTGGTTTGCTTTCCTAATTTGTGAATAAATGTAATTCTTTGGAATCATGCCTGCTGTCTGTTTGATGTTGCATAAGGGTGAATGAATAGTCAACCTATTAATTAATAAAGTCACATTATTTAACATAATTATTAATAATTAATAATAATTATTAATTATTTCCGATAGCCAATTTAACCCCAACATATTTGGTGCCTCCGTGTGAAGCCTAAGGTGTTGACCCCAACATATTTGGTGCCATCGTGTGAGGTAAATATATGTTGATTCCCAACACAACTATCTGCAATCAGCACATAAATGTATCTCTATATCGACTGTCCCGTCACATCTGATGTCAGATCAAAGGGGATTGGCACCGTTTGGCATGCGTAATGGAAACCCAACCTGATTTGATTAACACAGCTGCAAACTAATGTGTTCACATCCCTCTCAGCCAACCACAAACAGCCACTGCATCAGATAGGGAGTATTCAGCATCTATCATCTTAGAAAAGTCAAAAGAAAAGAAACAGAGTGAGACAGTGAGAGAGAAAGAGAGAGCGCGCGCACGAGAAAAACACTGTCAACAAATTGTAAGTTATGTTCGGTGTCTTAAGGGTTAACGTTCTTGATGTGATTGCCTATACAAATGTTAAAATGTTCTTGCTTAATGTGATCGACAAAGATGGAGTACATTATTGCGAGGAGGAGGAGGAGGACTTACGCAGAGAGAGCCTGAACTGCATGTGCCGAATCAGCAGGAAGAGCATCAGGGTGCACGGGAGAGGAGAGACCACCCGGCTGCACAGCTCTGTCCTTAAATGTGAGTATTTCTGTGTACATCCATTCACACATTCATGGTGTAAATTTACTCAATCACATTAAATATAGGCTACAACAAATCACCCAAAACAAATTATTTCAACGTTCAATTATTATTGACCGACCCCGCCCCTTCCTCTTCTTCCTCTCCTCTGGTTAGCGACACCTCCACACGTGCGTGGCCTTAATGGCCACCTGGGTGCGTGGACCGTGGCTGTACCCTGCGGCAGCAAGCGCTCGCCTGCATCCGCCAGCCAACGCAGGCTGGCGTCTATCGAGGTCTGCGGGAGCAGCCTGTTACTCACGCCCCAGAGCCGGTCTTCCACTCCTTGGAGCTGGGCATACATATATATATATATATATATATATATATATATATATATATATATATATATACAGTACAGGCCAAAAGTTTGGACACACCTTCTCATTCAATGCATTTTCTTTATTTTCATGACTATTTACATTGTAGATTCTCACTGAAGGCATCAAAACTATGAATGAACACATGTGGAGTTATGTACTTAACAAAAAAAGGTGAAATAACTGAAAACATGTTTTATCTTCTAGTTTCTTCAAAATAGCCACCCTTTGCTCTGATTACTGCTTTGCACACTCTTGGCATTCTCTCCATGAGCTTCAAGAGGTAGTCACCTGAAATGGTTTCCACTTCACAGGTGTGCCTTATCAGGGTAATTAGTGGAATTTCTTGCTTTATCAATGGGGTTGGGACCATCAGTTGTGTTGTGCAGAAGTCAGGTTAATACACAGCCGACAGCCCTATTGGACAACTGTTAAAATTCATATTATGGCAAGAACCAATCAGCTAACTAAAGAAAAGTGAGTGGCCATCATTACTTTAAGAAATGAAGGTCAGTCAGTCCGGAAAATTGCAAGGACTTTAAATGTGTCCCCAAGTGGAGTCGCAAAAACCATCAAGCGCTACAACGAAACTGGCACACATGAGGACCGACCCAGGAAAGGAAGACCAAGAGTCACCTCTGCTTCTGAGGATAAGTTCATCTGAGTCACCAGCCTCAGAAATCGCAAGTTAACAGCAGCTCAGATCAGAGACCAGATGAATGCCACACAGAGTTCTAGCAGCAGACCCATCTCTAGAACAACTGTTAAGAGGAGACTGTGCGAATCAGGCCTTCATGGTCAAATAGCTGCTAGGAAACCACTGCTAAGGAGAGGCAACAAGCAGAAGAGATTTGTTTGGGCCAAGAAACACAAGGAATGGACATTAGACCAATGGAAATCTGTGCTTTGGTCTGATAAGTCCAAATTTGAGATCTTTGGTTCCAACCGCCGTGTCTTTGTGAGACGCAGAAAAGGTGAACGGATGGATTCCACATGCCTGGTTCCCACTGTGAAGCATGGAGGAGGAGGTGTGATGGTGTGGGGGTGTTTTGCTGGTGACACTGTTGGGGATTTATTCAAAACTGAAGGCACACTGAACCAGCATGGCTACCACAGCATCCTGCAGCGACATGCCATCCCATCCGGTTTGCGTTTAGTTGGACGATCATTTATTTTTCAACAGGACAATGACCCCAAACACACCTCCAGGCTGTGTAAGGGCTATTTGACCAAGAAGGAGAGTGATGGAGTGCTGCAGCAGATGACCTGGCCTCCACAGTCACCGGACCTGAACCCAATCGAGATGGTTTGGGGTGAGCTGGACCGCAGAGTGAAGGCAAAGGGGCCAACAAGTGCTAAACACCTCTGGGAACTCCTTTAAGACTGTTGGAAAACCATTTCAGGTGACTACCTCTTGAAGCTCATTGAGAGAATGCCAAGAGTGTGCAAAGCAGTAATCAGAGCAAAGGGTGGCTATTTTGAAGAAACTAGAATATAAAACATGTTTTCAGTTATTTCACCTTTTTTTGTTAAGTACATAACTCCACATGTGTTCATTCATAGTTTTGATGCCTTCAGTGAAAATCTACAATGTAAATAGTAATGAAAATAAAGAAAATGCATTGAATGAGAAGGTGTGTCCAAACTTTTGGCCTGTACTGTATATATAAATATATTGTATATAGCACAATATACGCACATATACTTACCATAATCAGAGTTTGAAATGATAATTTAAATATCATGAAATGTTATGTGACACTACGCTGCAATTAACTTTATTTTGAAAAACGAACACCGGAGTCATCACCTGCCTGTCTGGCTGTACTGCAGCGCGCTCAAGAGTGGATGGGAGGCAAAGAGACGTCAGTCCGAAGTAGAGGGAGAGAATAGGAGTGAGAGATAGGTTGCCTACCTAAGCAAGGTTAAGTTTGATGCAATTTTTGTTCAAGTCTGTGAAAACGACCCTAATGTGTTCTGTTCTGTTTCTTACTCTCACTTTCATCACGCTGTCATCATCTGAGCAAACGTTGACTTGAGTTAACAAGCCATCACTTAAAGTTTCTCCTGCATTCCTCAGTGCTGTGTAGAGCTTAGATTGGGCCCAAAAAATCCAACCCGACCCCACCCGAGCCTGTGCATGTTCTGTCCGAGCCCTGCCCGGCCTGTCCCTTTAACTGTAATTATGAGACCGAGCCTGGTTTAAACCCAACATTTTTTTAAGGATACGAACGTGGATATTGAAGGCTGACTCTCGTCTTTCTTTCCATGGCAAGCCTTCGTCATGTGCCTCTTAAATGTCGAGGTCCCCATCTTTTTGCTGTCCTATACCAGCGCAACTGTCAACAACTCACATGTGCGCGCCAGTGGCGCCGTCAAGGGGGGGCCATTTAATAATGTGTGACACCTGCTACCTGTTTACCACGCCCCCTCTCCAGACAACGGGGGATATGTCCCAAGTCTCTTAATTTTATACTGCTAACTCCTAACTCCTTACTTGAACTGGAAGTCATTCGAGGTCCGCCATCTTTAAGGCCATCTCATGTCTCTTATTCCTGCCAGTAAGGAGTTAGCGTTAGGAGTTAGGAGGGATCTGTTGGGTGCGATGAGTAAGGTAACACGAGAGGTTCGTAACAGGAAGTATTTTTCGTCTTGAGGCCCTGACATATAAATACCCGCCCCCTACATCTTGCTCATTTGAACGAGATGGCGGAGAAACAGCGCAAGTGTACCCGTTGCATGCATTCTTTGCAGTGAAACACTGTAATTCACATGCCTATGTGACTACAAAGAGTAACGTTAATGATATTTTTGCAAGACTGTCATGTTGTAATTAAGTTTATTTCATTCACAACCCGTTGCGTTGTTCAGCGGACTGTCGGTGATGTGTGGCTGTTAAATGTGCAGCTGCTCATGTCCAGAACCACATGTGTTGATATAACATCACGCACACACATACACACACACACAAACACAAACACACAAACACATTTGCCCATCATTAATTGTCCTGCATGTCATGTGAGTGGAATAATGTTTAATAGCTTGTAGGTAATATCAATTATTAATATTAATATTAATTAATATTATTACTTTCATTAATGTTGTAAGCTACTATTACCGTCTGTCCTGCATCTCTCTCTGTCTCTGTCTCTCTCTCCGTCTCATTGTGTCATACGGATTACTGTTAATTTATTATGCTGATCTGTTCTGTACAACATCTATTGCACGTCTGTCCGTCCTGGAAGAGGGATCCCTCCTCAGTTGCTCTTCCTGAGGTTTCTACTGTTTTTTTCCCCCGTTAAAGAGTTTTTTTGGGGGAGTTTTTCCTTATCTGCTGTGAGGGTCCTAAGGACGGAGGGATGTCGTATGCTGTAAACTTTGGCAAATGACTCAATAACAATGGTAATACATGCAAAAGTGTGTGACCAAAGTCATGACGGCGCTGGTTGGGGGTTACGGCTTTGATCAGCGAATATAATGTAACTTGGGTTGTACGCCAAACGCTGGCTCCGTTATGCAGCAGATCCAGTTGTGCTGCCATCATCAGAAAAGGACGTCGCTTTACGTGACGCTTCAGAGCAAGGCCGTCTCATGTCTCTTAATCAGCAATCCTCGCTCCTCACTCCTAACTCCTGACTCCTTGCATGTTTTCCTAAGTGGGAGGGACTAAACAGTTAGGTAAGGTGGCTAGGTAAGGTGGTTAGCAGTAATTTTAAGGGACTTGGGACGTACCCCTGTGTAACCCAGGTCTCTAGTGGGTAAATAAAATTAAAGTATGTGAAATTATGTGAAACTGTGTGAATGAATGTCACGTGAGTTAAGTAGCCAATCAGAGCCGCAACGGAGTAGCCTCAGCGCTACTAACAGGAAGTGGGTACGCTGCTTAGTCAGATGACTGGGGACGCTGAGAGCGGAGCAGCTACAGGTCAGTGGTAAAATGTTTGTTACCCGCATGTTTCAACATTTAAACCGGTTAACATGAGGTGTAATGGTTGAACTTTATGGCTTGTAGACGGCTACCCTGTGTGAAACCCTGCTGAGGAACTCTGGTTGCATGAAGGCTCTTGACGAGTGAATTGGTGAGTTAATGTGTTATTGTTAGCAACATGCATGTTAGCGACATGCATGTTGGTAACTCATGTCACATGTTAACACGTCAGATATTTAACATTCATCACCAGCAATCATTTACACACTGTCTTATAAGTTAAACAAACGTACTGCTGTTGTGTAGCATGTGTGTCACTAGTGTGTAGTTTGTTGTTTGTTCATTTGCTGGTTAGCCACCAGCTGACAGGCTAATGCGGTGCTGCGCCTGGCTTGGGTTAATTCACGGTATGGAAGTTTAACCTGGTCCAATGTATGGAAGTTTAACTGTGTCACTTTTGTATGCAGATGGTTACATTTAAAAGGACATTATGAATGTAATGAAACAGATACTGTATAGTATATATATCTATACTTGTACATGTATTTGTTTTGTTTTGTTTTGTTTTGTTTTATTTATTTTGTGGGATTTAAATGAAAGCACATGAAGCTAAATGAAGGCCTTTTGCTTAATAAAGGCCAGGCTTTTTGACTATGGAGAAACTTGAGCATGAAGAACGCATGATGGCGAGCTAATTCGAACCTAAACTGGACCAAGAAGAACTTCGATCTACTGCAACCAGCATCTCACCTGCCAAGGCGGTAGGCTACACTGCAGCCCAGCCCCATTCATCTCTTTTTCCCCGCTTCACACACACACACACACACACACACACTCAGGTATCCCCTGGATCAGCACATTAACCCCTCCTTGACTGACTAATTGACTTTTGGACTAATTGACTTTTTCCCCCCGTTTGGACTGTGTTGGACACGGGAAACTCGTGGCATGTGAAGAGGTCCACTATTTCAAACAGTTTTGAGTTGGGGTATTTTGGTTGTTTATGTTGAAATTGCATTGTGATGTTTTCTTTTCTTTTGGTTTAACTATCAGTTGAATTAGTGGAAAGAACACAGCATTTATTTGCTTGGATCCAAAGAACTTATTGCTCTGTGCACCAGATCTAAATGACGTTAAGCTAGCTTTGAAGTGACAACTTTATTGTTACTTACATTGGCATTTGGTATATTTTGATTTTTTACAATTTTCTATTGAATCTAATTTTGTATGGCCACTCTTTTTTTTTTTAATTTGTTTGTTTATTTATTTATTCATTTTTTCACTTCAATACATGGTACCTATTAAGCACATTTCAGTCTCCGAGTCTTCCTTTGATATTGCCATCATTATAATTTCTCCTCCTTGACCGAATCTGCTGTCTTCTGGTTGCACTAGTCCACACACATATTGTTGCTAGTTTACAATAAATTCTACACATCCAGCGTAAACATATGCTACACCTGGTCAGTGTAAGAGCACATTCAAGTTCAACAGTATTCAACACACTTTTAATTGTTTTTATGTGTAGGCGAGGACAGACCTGAGGAACAGGAAGCATCAATGGGCCACCTCATACAACAGAGCCTTAGAGCTCTTTTTCAAAAAATCAAGAAAAATAAAGTGCTCTCAGCCAGGCTGCAAACTGTGCCATTAGATTAGACTACAGTTGTGTAAATAGTTGTGCTACAGTTGTGTAGTGAATAAATAGTGTATTTATAAAAACATTCAGTTTCCATTATCGCCGGAGCCCTCCCCCACAGTTTCAAAAAATCCTGTAGGAAACCTTAGAATCTTGCTGAAGCTTCCTAGGACGAGTGCCAGTCAGTTGTTTGTATGCAGTGGTGTTCCAACCTTAGGTGCTCTACTTAAAATTGATATGTACAAGTTTATGGAGCAACTGATAGTCTCAAAAAATGAAATTATTATGGCTATAGCTTTGCCTAAAATGAGTAGTACTAGGTACTTTTCCAGTTTTTGGAGGCACTGGAGAGGATGTTTGCATGTCTTTAAGATGTTTTTTTATGTTGTTGTTTTATATGGACCGATCTGAGTCTGAAATTAAGTTTGAATTGAACTGAATTGAATTGAAAACGTACATACAGATGGACAGATAACCTGAAAACACAATGCCTCCGGCCACAGCTATTGCCAGTGCGAAGGCATTAAAAAAAACAAAGTTTATGAATTTGAACACTAAATATCTTCTCTCTGCACTGTATTCAACTAAATATAGGTCAAACGATTTGCAAATCATTGCATTCTATTTTTAATTACGGTTTACAGTGTTCCGAATTTTTGGAATCAGGGTTGTAGTATTTTTGCATAAATTTTCCAAGTGTACAGCTGACCAGAACAAAGTGACATCATATAATCAATATTTTACAATTTCTGAATTTTTCATACAAAATTGTTCCGGGGTGCATTCTCAGTGGGTTCTTTTGATCCTAATGGTAACTATGGGTTCTTACCTGTGCTCTGTGCGGCTTTAACCAGCCCATTTCTCAGGACATCCCTCACCCATGTTTTGAGCTTCTCATGGCCTTGACCCCCCACCACCGACACCACTAAGTTGGGTGAAGGCAGGCCCCAGTGAGCTGTCATCAAGGTGTAGACGATCTGAGGCGATGTGTCACATGACAGGCGCAGAAACTAGACAGGACAAAGAGAGGACTGTAGTGTCTGACAGATAACCAGAAAAAGGAATGCATTTATCAGATAATTTCCAAATATTCAGACAAAGATGCAGTTCACCAAAAAACCTTAACATTATTCATGCTGTTCAGCTAATGTATATGGGAGCTAATCCTAGAGGTCCATCATGGGCAACATTCCATCTAAAAAATGCTTTCTTGTGTTTCAGAAAATTAGACTACCAACCTGTCCACATGAGTTTTCAGTTGTTCCTTCATGACACAGAATAAAACACTTCACTTTTTTGTACAACAGCAACATAACACATAAGTCATACACCTCAGTGGATCCCAAAGTATCTTTTAAAGAGTTACCTAAATTATACCACAAAGAAAAGGAATGTTTCACTGCCCTCTCTGGTTAAAATAATCAAGTCTGTTTCTACGTAAAGTAGCTACAATTAGTTTAATTGGTTAGAAAACAGTCTAAGTTTAATACTTATGCTCTATATGACCTACAAGACCATCAGCAAGGAGCTTGGCTATTTCTATATAGTTATTCTTGATGCCTGTCCCTGGGTCTGATTCCCTGCAAGGTCAGAAGAAATGATTTACAGCACAAAATTCAGTAAGCAAGACAAGAGTTCACTAGAATAAATACAGAGGGTTTATCACAAGATGCAAACCATTGGTTAGCCTTAAAAATGGAAGGCCAGATTAGAGTTTGTCAAAAACCATCTAAAAAGCCTGTACAGTTGTGGAACAGCATACTATGGACAGATAAAACAAAGATCAACTACCAGAATGATGGGAAGACAAGAGAAGGAAGAAGGGAAGGAACTGCTCATGATCCAAAGCACATCACCTCATCAGTGAAGCATGGTGGAGGTATGTTGTTATGTCATGGCCATGTATGGCTGCCAGTGGAGCTGGTTCTCTTGTATTTATTGATGATGTGACTGCTGACAAGAGCAGCAGGATGAAAGCTGAAGTGTTTGGGGCACCATTATCTGCTCAGATTCAACCAAATGCTTAAAAACTCACTGGACGATGCTTCACAGTGCAGATGGACAATGACCTGAAGCATACTGCAAAAGCAACTAGAGACATTTTTCATGCAAAGAAGTGGAATGTTCTGCAATGGCCAAGTCATATCATCTGACCTGAATCCAACTGAGCATGCGTTTCTCTTGCTGAAGCCAAAACTGAGGGCAAAATACCCAAAACACAAGCAGGAAGTGCAGACGGCTGCAGTAAAGGGCTGGCAGAGCATCACCAGGGAAGAAACCCAGCATCTGATGATGCCTATGTGACCAACACTTCAGGCAGGCATTGACTGTAAAGGATTTGCAACCAAGTATTAAAACTGACTGTTTAATTGATGATTATGTTAGTTTGTCCAGATACTTATGAGCCCTTAAGGTCGGGGGACTGTGTGAAGAAATGGTTGTCATTCCTACACGGTTCATACTACATTTTTGAAAAAAGCCTTAAATGAAAGCTGAGAGTCTGCACTTTAAGCAGGTATTGTTTCATTTAAAACCCATTGTGGTGGTGTACAGAGCCAAAATGATGACAACTGTATCATTGTCCAAATAATTATGGACCTGACTGTATGTTCTCTGACATTTATCCTAACGATATGAGGCAGTCTTTGTGGAAAAAAAGCTTGTTTAGTGGACTAACTTGCACTTGAAGGTATGCCCATTCACTTACGTTTTAACAGGTCTGACGCTACTAATGCGCCCCGGCTGTATCTAGGCTAACGGCTAACATGCTTTTATTATTATTTATTATTTTTATGTCACTAGACACTTGAAACAAATTTAGGACGATAGGAGAGAGGTTGAAATAAACTGAAATTTCCCTTTAAGGTGTGGTCAGAGGTATGCCCTGTTGCACCAGTGACCACACCTAACAGTGATGTCACAGCCTGCCGACCACACGCTGCAGTACACTTATCCATCACGGCAGCAGGGCAAGAAGTCAAACCCCTGGATGTTGGCAAAAAAACTATATTCAGATGTTATACTGCTTGTTTATCTGTTGCACCTAGACACTGTAAATGATGTTATTGAACTCTTAAAAAAGTACAGGCCTTTCTGAGCATCTTAACACTAGGTCTCATTCACCAATATCTTCCTAAAATTGTTCTTAAGAAAGGCCCTAATAATAGTTGTTCACACCTATGTTCCTGGAATGAATCCCATTGTCCTCATGAGTTGAAAGTGCTTGTTGATTGACATACTTAAAAAAAACTTCAACAATTCTGAGGTGGAGGAACATCTTCAGGGAGTGAATGCCAAACACACTGTCATATTTAGTTGGGTCAGGAGTATAATAGTATAATAACAGAAAAAATGATGCATGGGATGCTAAAAATATACGTTAATCCATCATGCCACCCATCCTGCAACCGTTAACTTTATTTTTATTCATTACATTAGCTGAGGATAGAGACAAGCAAGTGTGTGTGTGTGTGTGTGTGTGTGTGCGTGCCACTTACATGACTGTGTCTGCGTCCAGCACCAGCAAACTCCAGCTCTCCAAAGGCATCAGTGGGCGATTCTGAAGAGTGCTGCCTGCTGTCCCACTGAGTGACAATGGCAGCTCCAAAGAAGTCCGCTGTTGCCACAGAGTCATGCACATGCCGCACACCACCACACTGACACAATGCTCCATTACTGACACACAACAACAAACAAACCCACACAAACATTACTTTTTGGTTGATAGTACCTCAAATGCCCTCAGTCAATTCAAAATGCATTTGTGGTAATGAAACAGTTACTTAGTGGTTCATAGCTGGTACAAAGCTAATCTCTCTCTCTACGCTGAATCTGAACAAGGAAGGCGGTTCCAGAGTTTGGGGGACCCTGACAGCAAATCCACAAGCCACTCTTTCAGTTTTAAGACAAAATCAGAAGAGTTTTGGTGGAAGATCTGAGATTGGGTACTCATGGGTCCAAAAGCTGTATCCATACTGTATTAAGTGCTTTTAAAGTAATGAGTGCAAACTTAACTCAATTCTAAATTGAAATGGAAGCCAATGAAAAAAGGCTAAAATCGGTGTTATGGGATCTTGAAGGCATGAGCAGCATTTGCCACTCAGGCAGGTATGGAAAGTTACTACAACCCAGATTCCCAAAAACAATTGGAACACTGTGTAAGATGTAAACAAAAACAGAATGTAGTGACTTGCAAATCATTTTGACCTACAGTATACTGAACTGAATACAGTACAAAGATATTTATAGTTTGAGAACTGAACTTGAACTTCTCCTCTTAAACCTGGAGACACAAAATCTATTATTTCCAAAAACAATCTGTGTCAGTCCTTCTCAGATGAGCTCAGGCCCAGAGAAGCCAGCACTGTTACTGGATGTTGTTGATATAAGGCTTTCACTTTGTTATTATCTGTTAATACAGTGATGAACTGTGTTTACTGACTATGATTTTGTTTGTTCCTAAACCCATGTAGTAACCCATGCCCATATACAGTCATGTCGGTTTTTAATGCAGTGCAGCCTGAGGAGTCAAAGGTCACGGGCAGTTAATGTTGGTTTTCAGCCTTGCCCCTTATATGCAGACTTCTATGGATTCTCTGAATCTTTTGATGACGTTATGGATTGTAGATAGTGAAATCCATAAATTATTAGCAATAATAGTTTATCAGTTTGAACATTAAATATCTTGTCTTTGTACTGTATTCAGTTAAAATATTGTTTGAAATGAATTTGCAAATCATTGCATTCTGTTTTGACTTAGGTTTTACACAACATCCCAACTTTTTTGGGGTATAAGGGCTGTATAATCAATATTGGAAGGGAGGAAATCATAAACTCTCTCCTAGTCAGATAATGGTAAAAAAGGCAAGGCAAGGCAAGGCAAGTTTATTTGTAGAGCACAATTCGTACACAAAGTAATTCAAAGTGCTTTACAGAACAAGAAAATGCATTAAAATCACAATACAAAATAAAAACATAAATAATCATTATAAAATGAACTTTAAAAGAGAAGAGTGCAGATAAGATAAGATCCTTTCAGTCATATGCACAGTGAAATAGAGCTGTTTTGAGCCTAGATTTGAACATTGTCAGAGTAGAGGCCTGTCTCACATCTTCAGAAAGACCGTTCCAGATTTTAGCTGCATAGAACTGGAATCCGGATTCCCCATGTTTAGTCCTGACTCTGGGCACCAGCAGGAGGCCAGTCCCTGAGGTCCTCAGAGTCCGAGATGGTTCATATGGCACTAACATGTCAGAGATATACTTTGGTGCTAGGCCGTGGAGAGACTTGTACACAAGCAGAGCTGCTTTAAAGTCTATTCTCTGAGCCACAGGAAGCCAGTGTAGAGACCTGAGCACAGGACTAATGTGCTCGTACTTCCTGGTTTTGGTCAGGACCCAAGCAGCAGCATTCTGGATGTACTGCAACTGTCTTACGGCCCGTTTGGAGAGGCCAGTGAGCAGGTTACAGTAGTCTAACCTACTAGAGACAAATGCATGGATAAGTCTCTCCAAGTCAGGTTTAGACACTATACCTTTGATTTTGGCAATGTTTTTAGATGGTAAAAAGCTGCTGATGTTATTGATTTGATGTGGCTGTTAAAGTTCAAGTCTGAGTCCATTATTACCCCGAGATTTCTAACCTGATTTGTAGGTTTTAGAGAGAGAGACTGGTGGTGACTGCTGACACTTTCTCTTTGTTTCAGTGGACCAAATACGATGACTTCAGTCTTGTCTGAATTTAGCTGGAGAAAGTTGTTTTGCATCTACACACTGACCTGTTGGATGCAGTGACAGAGTGAATCCACTGGTCCATATTCACCTGCTGTCAGTGAGACATAGATCTGAGTGTCGTCTGCATAATTGTGGTAGGACACATTATTACTTTGTATTAACTGGCCTAAAGGCAGCATGTAGAGATTGAACAGAAGGGGTCCCAGGATTGACCCTTGGGGCACCCCACAGGTCAAGGCCATGTGGTCTGAGACACAGTTACCAATTTCAACAAAGTACTTCCTGTCTTCTAGATAGGACTTCAACCAATTTAGGGCAGTGCCAGAGATGCCCACCCAGTCCTCTAGTCTCTGTGAAAGGATCTCATGATCGACAGTGTCAAAAGCAGCACTCAGATCTAGCAGGACTAAAACTGAGACTTTGCCTGTGTCAGTGTTGAGGCGGATGTCATTTGTCACTTTAATAAGAGCGGTCTCAGTGCTGTGATGGGGTCTAAAACCTGACTGGAAAACATCAAAGGAGTTGTTCTTTAGGAGAAAGTCAGTAAGCTGTTGGTAAACAACTTTCTCAAGGACTTTGCCTAAAAACGGCAGATTTGAAATGGCCGGTAGTTGTTCAGTACTGTGGCATCAAGACTGCTCTTCTTTAGGAGAGGCTTTATGACCGCAGTTTTCAAGGCCTTTGGGAATGTTCCAGATTGTAGTGACATGTTAACTATGTGAGCGAGTGGTGGTAACAAACTGCTCAGCACAGACTTTAGAAATCTAGTGGGTAACACATCGAGGCAGCATGTAGACGAACTCAGACTGGTGATGATCTCTTGGACAGTTTTGTCAGTTACAGGTGCAAAATGAGTCAGCTCTAAGTGTCTAGGTGGCTGCAGGGTTGTTATTGGTGTTGTGGAATTGATGGCATTTTTAATGGTCTGAACCTTGTCGCAAAAGAATACTGCAAACTCATTACACTTAGATGTGGAGATCAGTTCCAACGGCAGTTGAGCTGGAGGGTTTGTTAATCTGTTCACTGTTGCAAATAAGACACGTGAGTTGTTACTGCAGTTTCCAATAATTTCCGAAAAGTACCTCTCCCTTGTTCTACGTAACATCCGGTTGAACACATACAACTTTTCTTTATAAATTTCATAATAAACATGAAGCTTTGACTTGCGCCATTTCCGCTCGGCCCTCCGGCACTCCCTCCGGCATATATTAGATTGTTGAAACAACCATTGCTAACACACAAAAAAGGGCTCAAAATGTGCATACACCTTTAAATCTGACCACTTTTTTAAATGCCAGGCACTGTCCTATTTGATGAACTTATTGCATTCACTGCAGCAGCGACATGTTTTTCCACTTGTTGCATTATCTGTTATTTTTTACCCCACTACAATATGTGCTCCCTAACCTCCCCCCTCACCCGCAAGCATTGAGATTTGTGTCAGAAAAAAATCCTTTACCTTCCTCTTAGTTATTGCCATGATTCACTGTAAGAAACCATTAATCAGCAGGCCCATTTCTACGCATCGACATTCATGAGGTGCATTGTACTGACCATTTATGGTTGAGTGTCGGCTTGTAGGGGGTGGGATATAAAGCTGGTCCACGTGTAAACAAGTCCAAGTTGATTCAGGATTTATAAAAGGATACTGTGTACCGGCAGGCGTAAGCAGGGGTTTATAAATCAAGAGTATTTTTTTTGATGAACGTACATTGTAAAATTCAATAGCTGCCCTGACATACATAAATTAGTTAACTTTACTAGGTTATCAACAAAATGCAGTTATTACTGGTATTTATGAAGTAACAGTTAACTGCATGGCAAAAAAAGCAAAATACTTAGGGCCGAATTCACAAGAGGATTGTGTGGCTTTTGCGGCCGCTAAACTGGTAAAAATGGAGCAAACAGATACCGTCTAATTCACAAAGCATGAGCAGAGGGTGAAATGCTCCACTAACTGCACTGCCAAGCAGATTGCGTCTCGGTGCGCCGGTGTTATTTGCATGTATTTAAATGAGGTAATATGCATATATTTGGCGCAAAAATTGCCCCTTTATATGCAAATGAGCCTCATTGATAAACAACGTCTAATTCACTAACACCAGCGCTAATAACCACACGCAGTTTGAGTGAAGTAAATAACGTCTTTAGAAAGCTGGTGCAAACTGGGTGCTCCTCTGTGGAAGCCTCTCGCCCAGACTTTCCAGTGATCGTGGCAGCAGTGATCATCTGTTAAATCAGTCTGTAAATAATATTTTGACATTATTATTATAATCATTATTACTTTAATGGCATCCGAAGATACTGATGCGTTGAACAGGTGACAGTCTGCGGTCGTTCTCAAAACGCACTTCTGTCACGCACTTCAAAAGCAACTTTCAATAATTTGTTTTACGAAATGGGGGAAACAAACGTGAACAAAAAACGGTTCCGTAATTCATATGAAATTCAAAAGATAACGAAAAAACAGCTACAAGTGAGAGGGAATAGTGATAAAGTGGTCAAACTTGGTCAAATCCACAGCCTCAACCCATCCGACACTGTTAGACTGACTCACCAGCAGACATCACTACATGAGGGTATACAGTATTCAGTACTTTGCCAAACAAAGTCTGCCATTGTTCTGCCACAATGTTCTTTTGTGCATTTATACTTTGCCATGTGTGGCTTATTGCAATCAGGGGCAAATCAGGGGCAAACTGCACTCAGCTGCCAAACTTTGTGGGCGTGTTTGTGCTGGTATATCATTAGCGCAATATCCTTTGTGAATAGGACGTTAAGACGGAGCAAACTGAGGGTGCAAATGAAGTGCAATTCAAGGTGCTATCAGCGGCTGCAGTTCATTCTTTGTGAATTTGGCCCTTAGTGTTTAGAGTAGAGCATGAGTTTTCTGTTTCCCCCAAGTTGACAACGAAGGCATTTTGGTCAGACTTTAGAAATTTGTAACGTGGAAATTAAGATTTTCAGTGAACGCAGTATGAATGTGTTTGATGTAGAGACAAGGTTAAATGAGGTTCGTAATGCACTGTCACTGTCTTCCTCTTGGAGAAATGGTAAACAGTAAAGCTAACTGTGAAGCTGCGTCATTTACGTGTTGGGTGTAACGTTAAACGGTAGCCAGCGGTAAGTTACACATTTTTACCTTCAATACAGCATGGGTGAAGGAAAAATAAGTTACATGAGTGAAAGCAACAGTTGGGGTGTGTACATTAAACGTTAGGGCTGCCGCAATCCACCACACGGCCACAGTCAAATTTACATGGACTAGAGGAGTCGTTTGCTCTGTGTTAATTCGACTGCAGTTGTGAGTCTGCTGAAAAGCTGATGTTGCGCACAGGTCTGTGGCCTCACAGAGTGCACCGATGAACGAGTCCTCTCCTTGTCCCTCTCAAGCTATGTTAAGCTGTAAGTCACGTTAAGCGACCTGTGACCAACTATGAGTGAGAAATCGGCTCATTCTTTATTTTGTGTTGTAGGTGTTTGCAGAGTTCAACAGGACAGTCACCAAAAACCTACAGATGGACTTTTTTGATGCCCTGGACCGCAACACACCACGCTTTGTCACGATCTTCAAGTCCAAGAGAGGAAGTGTGGGAGAGACCCTGACTGAGTTGGTGCAACAAATTGATTCAGGGGTAAGTCTATGAAAGGCTTCTTCTGTCTTTATTGCTCATGCTAAGTTGACTTCAAATAGTGATTGTTGTTTTGCTGCTTTTTTTGCAACAACAGTGCTTAGAGGGGAGAAGATGGGACATGGCTGGAGAGGCACCAGTAGTATTTTTTTGGGGGGGATGCTACCTTTCTCATGGTTATAATGCTATTACCGTATTTCCTCAATTTAAAACCGGGCGCCTATTAGCAGCTGGCCTCTTTTAGTAGCCGGGTCTAAAACAATTTTTAATAAATAAGAGCCAGCCCCTTTTATAAGCCGGTGGCTTTAATTTGCGGTTTTACAGCATTCATAATGATTGCTACTGATCCAGGCGAGACAGCATGAGATGAGATGAGATGAGATGCTGCAGCTGCAGTGGAACAGTTTCAGAGCGACACAATTGCACAGCGCATTTAAACGTAATCTGGCACAGTGTGAGTGTTTATTAGTATATTTACAATGTAACCGCTGTGGAAAAGGTCCGAAAAAAGCACTTAATCCTCTTTTTCTTGAAGTAGTTTCGACCCAGCGACACACACACTCACTGACAGAAGTGGACAGGAGAGGACGAGGGGGAGGGGGAGGGGGAGGAGCGAAGGGCTAGCTGCAGCGTCACTGAACGTGACGTGGTCACCGCCAATCAGGAAATACCAGCACTTTAACTTAACAGTTCACTAACACTCTTGTAATATCAGTGCTTCAACTTTACAGTACAGTATCTGTTCTGAACTATCTTTCATACATGTAACAGACACAACAGTAAAGGCCCGAACATACTCAGGGGTACTATAAGCGGAGCGGACTCTGCGAGGAATGTCCGCAGTCATTCGGGCTTCCATAGTCGAGCACACTTCCGCGTTGTAGTTTACTATAAAAATGTCCGTGAAACACACTACATTACCCACAATTCTTGTGCATCGATGTGAAAAATACATGCCGAGCAGTCACTGGTGCGCGGAGCGGAGTCTGCGCGGTTGTAAAATCTGAGCTTTGCGCGCACAGGGCTTGCGGACGTCCGCTTGTGGTCCGGGCGGACCTCCGCGGAGTCTGCTCCGCGTACGTTCCGCCCGAGTATGTTCGGGCCTTAACGTGGACCAGTTCGTTACAGTATTTTAAAAATTGGCTGTAAGATTACAAAAAAAAAAAAAAAAAAAAAGCCTCCATCAAATAGTAGCCTGCCCCTATTTGTAGCCTGGTCCCAAACTATTTTTTTGTTAATAGTAGCCCCGGTTATTATTTGGGGAAATACAGTATGTGAACAGTTGTAATGAATTTGAGTGGGTGGGGGTGCATTCTAATGGTGTGAAGCTAGTTTTTGGCCTGGAAGAACAGTCTTCCTGAGACTGTGATGTATGCAAGAGCTATGTCTTAATGATGATCACAGGTGTCCAACTCGCCTCCACTGATGAACTGAGATGGATTGTCCCAAGAAATATACAGTATACAGTATAAGATACAATATAAGTACAACCTACAACCCCTATAGAACTTATGTTGCTATTCGCTGTTAAAACTTTGGATTTTTTCTTAAAAATCAATTCTCCAATCAGTAACTGCTGCACTGTCAAACAATGCATTGACACTTGTTTCATATAGACTTTCACAAACATTTTTGTACTGTAACTTTTGAATGCTGCATTATCTTGAGCTTAATTTGTTCATCATCCAATTCTAGAAAACAGATGT
This sequence comes from Epinephelus fuscoguttatus, assembly GCF_011397635.1. NCBI lineage: Eukaryota > Metazoa > Chordata > Actinopteri > Perciformes > Serranidae > Epinephelus > Epinephelus fuscoguttatus. Next base: position 135,801 of record NC_064770.1, on the reverse strand, counting down.
AATGGCAACGCGCACCATTGTACTCCGAGGCCTCCCTGTTCTACTTGGTGATGACCCCAGTAACTTCTACAAAACCTGCTTCGTAAGTTCTCATAGTTACATCTTAAAGGAGCAGTTCTGGGGGAATTAGCTTTGTATTTATCAGTATCTCACTGAGAGTGAGAGAAAAAAAAAATGTAATACCGAATATATATCCATGAGTTCAGTACAAACATTATGGACTGCTTGCTAACTAACAGTTCGGTGTATGCCAACAGGGTTACCAGCCTAGCACCTGTGAAGTGAGAGGAATACACCTTTCATCTCCAAAACTGAGTTATTTAAATACAAGACCGTGTACATATATTTTTAGTGGTCTCTGCATTATTTTGAGTTATCCAGTGGAGAGAGACAGGAAATCCAGGGGGAAAGAGAGAGGATGACATGCAGCAAATGGCCCAGGTCGGATTCAAACCCAGGGTCGCTGCGGTAAGGACACAGCCTTAATATGTGATACACACTCTACCAGATGAGCCAACAGGGCGCTCCTGACCTTGCATATTTGACTTAAAAAAATAAAAAATAAAAAAAATAAAAATCTAAGTTTTAAATGCAGATGCATTTGGTTTGTCTAGTGGTTCACCTGGTAGAGACGTATCACATATCAAGGCTGAGTCCAAACCACAGCAGCTGGGGTTTGATTTGGAAGGAGCGCTTTGGTGCATGTCACCTCCTCTCTCTGACGTGCTTTTTCTGTCTCTCTACTGTCACTATCAAATAAAGCAGAAATGCCTCAAAAAATCTTAAATTTTTTTTTTTTTTTTTTTTTTTTAAGATATTTTTTGGGGCATTTTAGCCTTTAATCGATAGGACAGACAAGCGTGAAAGGGGGAGAGAGAGAGGGACTGACATGCAGTAGAGGGCCACAGCCTTGTACATGAGGCGCCTGCTCCATCCAATAAGCCACCAACGCCCCCTTAAATGTTTTTTTAGATTGATATATATTTGGTGTAAGGCAGGGGTCAGCAACGTTTTGGATGTCCTGTGCCGCTTTGATTTAAAAAACAAACACCTTTTTAAAGGTTGCACAGACCCAAGTGCCATGACGGATCATGATAACTACTTTTGTTGAATATATTGTCCCAAAAATAATTGCATTTAACAATATAATAATTAATTAATTATTATTATTCACCTGTAAACTGATCATAAAATGTTTTAGGCCTACTTATGTTAAAACAATTATCAACAACTTGTGGATTTTCACTTGTGGTCAAGTGAAAACTTAATGCGTAAGGCTGGAAGGCGGTGTCGGCAGGACAGATGACACGCTGACAATTTCGAATTGACAATGCACAACATTTCTGTTGTAATGTTTTTGTTGCTGACTGGTGTCCCTGAAGATGTGCAACTCTCTCCGAATCAGCTCCACCTTGACCCAGTGTCTAGTGCCATCATTGTTGAAGGAGGTATTGTAATGGATGATCTCCAGAACCTTCCTGAGGCACTTTGCCTCTTGTTTGGGCTGTTATACTAAATGTTTTTATTTGATGCAAAAAAGATCAGTATATTGTTGCTGGATAGTTGTACCTGTTGATATGGTCCCAAAAATGTAGTGGTTGAGCTTATTTTTTATACTGTCATTTAAATTGTGGTGTACAGAAGCCAGTATTTGCCATGACAATAGCTGCACACAGCCTCTTAAAATTGTTTTAAACCAGCACAATACGATTTTAGAGTGGCATAATGTGTTAACGGACCTGAAACCACTTTGATTTAAAGTGTGCTCTGTGACTTTTTGAAATGTAATGAATGTAAACCAGTGCCATCTTGTGTGGACCAACACCATTTTAAGACCTTTGTTCCTTTTTCCACCTTGTGCAGACCTTTGTGTCTTTTTCTAAACCACCTACTGTACCACACTTAACCGCTACCTCACTGTTTAAAATAAGCATCTCAAAATCAGTTGGATCATTTTTGTTCCGAAATGATTCTGATGCTGGAAATTCAACAATTCAATGTATTGTTGACGTGTTGATATAAAAGGAAGAAAATTTTTTTTAAAAAAATGGATATAATTGAAATTTTAACTGTGTTATTACCTTGATTTATTATGTTAAACTGTATTAAAGGACAACTTCAGTATTTTTCAACCTGGGCTCTATTTCCCCATGTGTATGTGTGCGTATGATTCATGGGTACCACTCGTTCTAAAATTGGTTCAGTATTGAGGCGCGAAACGAGCTAAAACGGTAATGGGGGCAAATGTGTCCCATATAAAAGTGCTTTTTTCACACATACTCATTTACTGTACCAAGCGGGGACGCCCTCCCCCTCTCTGCTCCAACACTGACTGACAGCTGACTCCACTCATTTACACTCACCACTGCCCCAGGGCCGCTACAATATGCTATCTACAGAGATAGCACTGGCGATCTGGGATGCATTTACAGGTTGAAAAATACCGAAGCTGTCCTTTAACTGGATTATTTTAGGAGATTGGAATCTGTTTTTCATTCATGTATAGATATTTGAAGCACTTAGGTTACTGAAGTAACACTTACTTGCTTTTTCGAGGCAATCGGTTTGCATGGTTTTAGCAAGAAAGTCAGATTGCTGATCAAGTAAATATAACTTAGAAATGCTAAGTTACAGGGAATGTCACATAAGTTAGTCCAACTTAGGTAAGTGTGTTGTATGGACTACACACAGAGTAAATTTCGCATGCAATAATTTAGTAGATTAAAATAGTAATTCTGAGTTGTCTTTACTAAGTTGAGAGTACATCTAAAGTTATCAAGTACACTCTACTTGATTGTTTTAGTTGCTTTAACTCATGTTTAAGTGTACTCTACTAAAGAAGCACTAGTTAGTAAAACTTACAATACCTATTTGTCTTTACTTGTTTTTTTAAGTGCAATCGGTTTGCATGCTTCTTTTAAGTATTGATAACTAATCAGATTTTACAATGTACACTACCTCATTTGTACATACACAAAAATTGAATGTGGAGTCTCCACTGAGTTTTATAAATGAGGCCCCAGGACTGAACAACTTTGTTGACCTGATAATCAAAAGTGAGATTAGAATTAAAGATAACTTCTAAATTTCTGGCACCAGGCTCAATGGCAGGAGCCAGGTTATTAACTTCATATATTGTGACGTGTTCAATGACCTAAACAAGATTATTTCTGATTTTTCTTTAGTGAGTTGGAGGAAGTGTTTGGACGGCAACCACATTTGATGTCAGTAAGACATATTTATGGACGTCAGGCTGCTGGTGGATGCCGATTTGATGGACATATAAAGTTGTATGTCATCAGCATAGCAATGAAAATAAATCTTGTGTATCATTCAACCAAGTTGAAGCATGTCGATACAAAAGAGAAGGGGGACAGGGATGTAGAGTTTAAGTTTAGTAAAATCATAATAACCCTCAACCAAGAGGGTTATGATCAGAAACAAAAACAAAGTCACAGTAGCACATCATCAAAAAATATTGATTCCTTATGACTTTCATGTCATATCTTTGCATTTTTGACAAGACAGAGGACAGATTACCTGAAAGAGTCTTCAACAAAAGTGGTGCAGACTCGTTTCTTGATGATCTTGGGAATCCAGCTCTGTGAACAGGAAACAATTTGTTAGAACCATAAGTACAACATATTATTAAAACAATAGGCCTTACTTACCAACAATAGATGCAGACATTTCTTCTTAAAATCCACTTACTAAGTTTTCACAAAGATTCTGACATTCATCCATGTTTTCTCCTCTGGGATTTGTTTTTAAAGTAAGTACACAATCTACGCACACTCAAGAGCAAACTTCCGCACATTTTGAGCTGACATGTTCATGAAAAAAATTTGGTTATTGGGTTTTTGTTAATTCTACACATATAATATTATAGGACTTAATTTACAATAATAATTGTACATTTCTCGCTCTCGCTCTCGCTACTAATTTTTTTTTAAAGATTATTTTTCTGGGCTTTTTGTTTTTAATTGATAGGACAGTGTGAGAAATGGGGAGACAGAGAGAGAGTGGGGACTGACATGCAGCAAAGGGTCGCAGGCCAGACTCGAGCCTGCAACCGCTGCAACGAGGCAATGCCTCTGTTCATGGGGTGCCGGCACTATCCACTATGCTACAGACGCCCCCACTCTCTCTATTTTAACATGTATTTACAACAGGTTTTTGCCTGGACTGCGACAGTGAGTTCAGGGCTGGAAGTGAAAGTCTGTGACTGATTAAATACTGCCACATTCTATTTCAAATTAAAAGCTATCCTTTCAAATCAAAAGCTTTAACACAAGTTCCAGCCATATACTAGGTTTTGATTTAGTCTTGGTTGCTATGGTTGGAGTCCACCCTCTTCAGACTTTCGTTCGGGCATTCTTGATTTAATTCTCTCAACATATCTTCATCTTCACTAGCCCTTTTCAGATAGGAATTGTGCAAATTTGCAGGAAAGCCCAATCAGTCTTTTTTCAGCATTGGCAGTATAAAAACAAAATTGGGGAGTTCGGAAAATTGCCGCCTACCTACTTTTGTTTATACAGAATGCGCCTTTTTCGGGGCAATGGGGGGCGTGAGCAAGTAACAAAACGTGTAGCTCAGCATGTGACGTAACCAGTTACATGGGAGGGAAGCCGCGCCTAGTCAGGTGGTGGTAGTCAGGTTCTCTCATAAGTCGGCCCGTTCTTCACCATCCCCGTCATCTGACGGTTAATGGCCTCTTCGTTTGCGAGGGCAAGGAGGACGCGCAATTCCCTGTCTCCTCAGTTGCTCATCTTTACAGTGTCTGTCAGGTTTGCGTTTCCCTCTTGCTAGTAGCTGCTCGCTAATTCCTGCTATCAGCTGTTTCCTGTTTATCCACCGCCAGTGGCTCCCACGAGCGGCATCATCAACAGCTGCTCCCACAAGTCTTCAACAGCCCCTCCTGTTGCGGAAGGCCGCCTCGGTCTGTTTAAACTTAAAGGGTTCCACCAATATGACTACGCCTCGGATCAACTCGCCTTTCCGCCTCTGTGTGTATAAACACTCGCAGCTGGCCGGCAAATCGGCCCAACATTCGTGGAAAATCTGGCAGTGTAAAAGGGGCTACTGTTTGTACACAGCCCTGCAGTTTCATGCTCTTTAATGGGGATTTACAGGGCGTTTACCCATGCTTTCATCTTATGAAGACAATGTGATAAGAACACAGATGCAAACAATTCTGTGGTTTAAGAACACATAATGAATCTGACGTAGCTTTTTCTTAGGACCTTTCTTAAGAACAAATTTAAGAGAAAACTTGTGAGAAGGAGAGAGAAGGAGATTTGTGAATGAGGCCTAGGGTTGCAGTGACAGTGTAGCAAATGTTAGGTCACCACTTTTGGGAAAGCAACAGTTCTTCCTTTTCTTGCTGCCTTTAAATGTGCAAACTTGTTTTGCCAGTTTATATGTCTCATATGCAAAATCCAACTAACTCTGCTGACTTGTTCTGAATATAAAGGCAACTTCAACAAGTCATGTTTCACTTTACTGATGAAATTATAACACTACACAAAAAATTCCATAACCTGGAAACACTTACGGAGTTTTCTATGTCACAACAACCATGAGTCTGAGCTATAAAATACAAAGCCACCTGTTTCTATTTAACTGATTGTTATGTAACTGACACCATTTGCCCCTGGGGTTATATTTCTGCTAGATGCCCTACTTTCTGCATTGTGTACAGTTTAAGTGTCTTATAGAGAGACAATTAATATGTTTACAGGCACACAAGAATATATATATATATATATACATATATATATGGAGGACTCCAGCCATGAAACTTTGCAGCCTGAGGATGAGGTGGCAGCTTACATCTAGTTCAAGACACCCAAGGAGGATCCTTTTGAGGTTTTATGGTGGTGGAAGGAGCATGCTAAAATGTTTCCTAACCTGGCAGTGATTGTGCAGAATGTTTTCGCCATGCTTGTGTTTTATTGCTCTGTTCTATTGGTGTTACTGTTTCATTACTATGTATTGTAAAGTGACCTTGGGTTTCTTGAAAGGCGCTATATAAATTAAAGTTCTTCTTCTTATTATTACTATTATTCTTATTATCAAAAATAATAATAATAACAGGCCTGTGTGATTATAACTGGAAATACACTGCTCAAAAAAATAAAGGGAACACTTAAATCACACATCATAGATCTTGATGAATGAAATATTCCAGATTAAAATCTTTATTGATTGCATAGTGTAATTTGTTGAGAACAAAATAATGTAAGAACAATCCATGGAAACCCAAATCATTAACTAATTTAGGACTGGATTCAGAATCATTCCAAAAATCAAAGTGGAAAAATCAGATCACAGGCTGATCCAACTTCTGTGAATTTCCTCAGGACAACTCATAATGTGGTTCAGTAGTGTGTATGGCCTCCACGTGCCTGTATACATTCTCTACCACGTCTGGGCATGCTCCTGATGAGACGACAGATGGTCTCCTGGGGGATCTCCTCCCAGACCTGGATCAGGGCATCAGTCAGCTCCTGGACAGTCTGTGGTGCGATGTGGCAGCGGTGGATGCTACGATACACAATGTCCCACAGGTGCTCAATTGGATTCAGGTCTGGGGAACAGGCGGGCCAGTCAATAGCATCAATGCCTTCGTCATCCAGGAACTGTTGACACACTCCAGCCACATGAGGCCGGGCATTGTCATGCATCAGAAGGAACCCAGGGCCCACTGCACCAGCATATGGTCTGACAGTGGGTCTGAGGATCTCATCCCGGTACCTAACAGCAGTCAGGGTACCTCTGGCTAGCACATGAAGGTCTGTGCGGCCCTCCAAGGATATGCCTACCCAGACCATCACTGACCCACCCCCAAACCAGTCTAGCTGGAGGATGTTGCAGGCAACAGAATGTTCTGCATGGCGTCTCCAGACTCTGTCACGTCTGTCACTTGTGCTCAGTGTGAACCTGCTCTCATCTGTAAAGAGAACAGGGCGCTAGTGGCGAATCTGCCAATTTTTCGTGTTCTCTTGCAAATGTCAATCAAGCTGCACAGTGCCGGGGTGTGAGCACAGGTCCCACTTGTGGACGTCGGACCCTCCACCGTCACAAGCCACCGTCATAGAGTCTGTTTCTGACAGTTTGGGCAGAAACATGCACATGAGTGGCCTGCTGGAGGTCATTTTGGAGGGCTCTGGCAGTGCTCTTCCTGTTCCTCCTTGCACAAAGAAGCAGATAGTGGTCCTACTGCTGGGTTGATGCCCTTCTATGGCCCCCTCCACCTCTCCTGGTGTACTGGCCTGTCTCCTGGTATCTCCTCCATGTTCTTGACACTGTGTTGGGAGACACAACAAACTTCCTGGCCGCTGCGCGTATGGATGTGCCATCCTGGAGTAGCTGAACTACCTGAGCAGCTTGTGTGGGCTGAAGATACCACCTCATGATACCACTTGTGGTGAGGGCACTGGAAAAATGCAAAACTACCCAAGAATCAACCAGAAAGGACGCAGAGAGGGAAATGGTCTGTGACCACCACCTGCAAAACCATTCCTAAATAGGAGTTGTCTTGGTAATTGCCTCTTATTTCCACCTATTGTCTGTTCAATTTGCACAACAGCAGGTGAAATTGATTCACAATCAGTATTGCTTCCAAACTGGACAGGTTGATATCCCAGGAGTCTGACTGACTTTGAGTTACACTGTGATGATTATGTGTTCCCTTTATTTTTTTTTGAGCAGTACAAACCAAAGAAAAATCCTTCACACACTGTGTACTGGCTCCTGTGATTATAAATGTAACATAGACCTTATCAGTCATTAACCACTTCTACGCTCTTTACTACAGTAAAAGAAACTTTTTGGAAAATCATTTTTGGTGTTTTATGTTACACATTCTCTGTCCTTTCTTCATCTTTCAACTAAATAGCAAAAAATACTATATTTAAGTCGTACATAATATTACCACACATCTTATTCCTTGGCCTTCTTTCAATATTTGGAAATTATGTGTAGTGTTTTTACATTTTCTTATTCTATTGTGAGGTTATAGGCTATTGTTGCTAAATTTCACTCTGATAAATATGACTTTTTGCTGTCCCATAAACAGAACATTCCTGCAGGATATTAGTATCACTATTTCATCTCATATCATATGAAGTACTTTATTCAAGGTTCTGATGATGTCACTCATAGTTAACAACCCTGCCTCATTCACATGAATGTCGCTGGATAGGAAAACCAAGCATCGACTGAGCTAGTTGATAACCAGCATCATATCCTTATCACAAGAGTCAAGTCCGACTTGAGTCACAAATTTCAGGACTTGAGACTTGCTTGACTAACACTGACGAAAGACTCGATTTGACTTTAACTTGGTTTTTAATGACCTGAAAGGACTTGACTTCTTTTTACTAAACATTTGCATTTTTCAAGATACTGGGAGTTACATTTTGTTTTTGGAACATGACAGTGAATATGTCCCAGCTGGAATTTGTGAACACTCTTCTCCACAGCTCTCCTCAGAGAAGTGGTAGTATGTACAGCAGCACCACAAGTGTCACCCTGTGCTTTCATTCACTTCTATCTGCCTGATACATGTGAGTTTTCAGTAACACACATACAGTCATCACTGTAGAGAGCTGATACATGTGCTGCTCCTCTAACTTATTTTTATCAGGTTATGGGGCTGCCACAGTGTGTAACACCCATCGCTGTCTGCTCTCCCAACATAAGTTCACTGTATGTGAGTGTGTATATTTGTGCTTGCTGTGCACACCTGCATGCCATGTGATATCTTCCTCTCACACCACCATGGCTCAGTGAGCAATTTTGCCCTCCAATTCCTGCCCTGCACAGATTTTAGGACTTTTACACTGCCTAATTATTTTCCCTGCACTCTCTCACAGCAGCAGGTGCGTTACGTGAGTGGACTGTCTTTCACCCTGACCAGAGGGTCATCCTTTACTGTACCACCCTGTAATTATATTCAGTTACAAGTGAAAGTCCTGCATTGAAAATGTTACTTCAGTAAAAGTAGGTAAGTATAATTAGTAAATGATGCAGTATACAGTACCTGAGTAAATGTATTTAGCTACATTCCACCACTGGGCGCAGCTTATGTTATCTTTATGAGTTTGTGAGTATGACTTGACTTGCTTTGCTTCTGGCAGTGACTCCTCTTGACTGGTTTGATTTTCACCATAGTTGGAGGAATGAAATGATCCTTGAATTTAAGCACAGTTCACAATTTTTTAAGTCCATCTTAAAACAACAATCAGGAGGCCCTACAGAGTGAACAGTGAAACAGGTCTTGCTGGATGTAATCATTCCCTCAGTTTAAACTGGCCATTAAAATATCCCCTTACAACATTCTTCCAGTGGAAGTAATGGGGGATCAAATCCACGCTCCTTATTCTGTGCAAGACAGTACAAGGCTTTGACAGCCTAAGTTAGCATATCAAGTAAAGATCTTGTTATGATCTTTACATGCAGTTAAGTGTATCCCTGTGTTACAGTCACTGCAGTGCAAATCAGCATGGAAATGTTGTCAAACTGTCAGGGAAACACAAGTCATTCTGTAACAAAAAGACTATCTTTTAGCAATAAAACCTTGATTCTTTATATTATGACTGCTGAACATTAGGCTGACTCGGGAGACATTATTTGAAGGTTTTTTAATAGCTCAGCTCGATGCAATTCCTAGATGTGTCTCCTGGGAATCTCCTCAGCAGGATGTGTGTAAACACTGAGCTGGTTTCATGTGTAACTGCCCAGGGAGGAATGTAATCTACGGTCATGAGATCACACAGAAAGGATTGAGGCGGAGGCAAACAGAGCAACAAGCAGGAGAGGGAATGAGACCAGGGATCAGCTATTTGAAACCAAAAACACAAGTGAAGAGTTGGAGCAACAGGAAGGAGATCAATGCCCAGCAGAGAATGAGAGAAATATCAGGAATGAGTGAAGACAGATTCAAGTTGAGGCATGATGGAGGACAGATTCAAGTTGAGGCATGATGAGCATTCCTGACATGGTCACAGCATGAGTGAACAGGTCTCAAGCTCCAGTCTGATCACATCTATTTTTAGTAGCTTTATACGTTATCCTTCTACCTGATCCACAATTTTTTGAACCGAACTGCATCTACATTAGTCAAATAAACACGTAAGTCAACTTAATCAGATTCAGTATCTGTAAGTTTGCTTGTTTTTGGCGTGTTGGCATCCTTGTCATAATGGAGGACCACCAAATCTCACTCCAAACTCTGTGGGATGGCATGCAACAAATCAAGACCGACATGCTCAAGCACCTGGATGCAGCGGATCCCATTCAGAGCACTCTGAATAAAATTCAAAATTCTTTATCTACTATGGGAGAACATGTTAATCTATTAGAGCAGCGAGTTGGGACTAATGAGGACACCATACACAAGCTTGTTGCTCGAGTTCAACCTCTGGAAAAAGACAACTCCTACCTGATGGACAAAGTAGATGACCTGGAGAACCGAAGCCGACGTGCTAACCTCCGCTTCATTGGGATTCCCGAGTCCGCCGAGGGTAGTGATATCATCGGCTTCCTGTCCCGGCTAATTCCACAACTTCTGGGTCATGACAACTTCACCGCTCCTCCGGTCATTGAGGGGGCTCACCGCTCTCCAACTGTCCGACAAAGTAACAGAACCAGTCCCAGATCCACCATGATCAAGCTTCTGAACTTCCAGGATAAGGTCAAAATACTTTGTCTTGCAAGGGAGAAAAAGAAGCCGGAATACAACGGGGCTCGCATCTACATCTTCCCGGACTTCATTGCTGATTTGATGAGGAGGTGCCGGAGCTTTGACCCTGTCAAACGCAAACTTTGTGTACTTACAAACAGCAGTGTTTCAACTGCCATAAAGATGCTGAAGCTTCATGTCCCCCTCATCCTTCCCAGGATGATTACCTGCTGAGGTGAGATGATGACTGTTGCTGTGGCTAATAGCTCAAAGTTAGCCGCCTTCAATTGTCAGCTTTAGCTGGCTCTCTTCTTTTCTTGTCTTTTTCTTTTCTCTTCTTCTCCTCTTCAAAGACTCAAACTGTCTCTGTTATATTGATAATTGAGATATTACCATTTTCCTCGTGTTTTAGTTGTTGTTTGCTGCAACAGTTGATCTCCAGCATCCAGCTGTCAAGATGTTTGTTTACTTTTTGCCAGCTCAAAGCTGACTGGTCACTTCCGCTTCTTCTTTGGCATGTTGAAGCTGTCCAGTGTAGTGCTACTGCCCCCTGCTGGTAATGTCACACGCTGCCTGTGAACTATTTCTGTTTTTGAGCTACACATTTTTTCTTTTTATGCTCCTTATTAATTCAGACTGAGTTTTTGAGTTTAATAGATGGTTGTAACCTATACAATTTGGTTTACTCACAGAAAATATGATCTTCCCACCTTCCCATCCTTCCCACCTATTTTAGGCCTGATGCTGGGCCTAAATTTAATTTCGTTGTATATTTATTGTCATTTCTGTCTCTTTGTGTATGTGTTATCTATGTGTCTTATGTGTACAACCTTCTCATATATTTTTTGATCAAACAAGTCATATCCAACATCAAATCAGTGAAAGTTTTGATCATTGTGAGACTTGAAATTGTATATATGTATCTACTTGAAAAAATATAAAGGGTTTAAAAATGATACATATGAACATCAGGAGCCTGGTACCAAAAATTGATTTACTTTGCTGGGTTGCTTTGCATAAACCAGGTATCATTACATTGTCTGAAACCTGGCTTAGTAGCAGAATTGCCGACAATCAAATTACAATACCTAATTATAGCTGCTGCGTAGCAATGGGTCAGGTCCGGGCATTTTTAGGCAATTCTGAGCAACAAGCAGAAGAATTGGAAGACCTTTAGGAATTTAGCAACACAATCTGCCTTTTGCATCAGCTGAGGCTTGAACTCACAACCTCTGAGACTAAGGATCAATTTCTATCTCACTGAGTTAATTAGTCAGTGACAATTCATGTGTAGCTTCACAAATTGACTAAGCCAGACGTGCAGGTTTAGCAGCCGTCCATGCATGGAAAAGCAGATTTCAAACCACTGTAAAAAATTCAGTTATCGAAACAAAAATCTGAAAATACATATATTGCATCTAGACAGCATGGAGATGTTGGTAATTTATTTTAACAATGATTGATTGGCTTCATAAGTGAAAAACTGATGTTTAACTAGTTGAGCTACGTACAAAGTGAGAAGCCTCAGATGGTTTCACACTGAAGTATTGACACTGGATCTTTGTGCAAAGTTTGGTTTATTTTCAAGCATGAGAAGGCAGATTTTCTAGCAGGAAAAAGACTTGTAGATGCTGAACATTGATGAGTCAGGCTCAGGCAATTCTAAGCAATAAGCTGGAGCACAGGAAGATGATTAAGATGTTTACATTACAATGTGGATTCTGCACCAATTGAGGCTCAAACCCGCAACCCCTGGAATCTAAGACGGTCATCTACCGCTCTGAGCTAATTGGCAAGTAGCAACTCAACAGTGGCTTCACAAATTGAGTAAGCCATTCACTGTTGTGTAGGAAAGCAGCCATCTGTGCATGGAAAGGCTGATTTGAAACCACTGTAAAAAATTCAGTTATTAAGACATAAATCTGAAAATACACATATTGCATCTAGACAGCATAGAGATGCTGGTAATTTGTTTGTAACAATGATTGATTTGCCCCATAAGTGAAAATTCAAAATGCTGTCAAAAATTCAGTTTTTGAGATAAAATTCTGAAATTTGCCACACATCATCTACCATGACTCTAGAATTTTGTCATTTTTTCATGAACATTGAAGATTTATTTAGCAAGAATTTCATGTATATGTTTACAGTACCATTTACAGTCAAACATTATGGTGCACTGTAGGCTCAATTTTTGATAAATCAAAAATCTGAGAAATGTAGTTTTTGTAGGACAGTCTGAAGATGCTCTGTAGTAAGTTTGGTGTCAATTGAGCAAAAATTGTGGGAGGAGATAGGTTTAAGAAGTTTTACAGTTTTTGAGTGATGAACTTCAGAATTTTTAATAGGTTTAAATGTACAAAGGTTTCTTCAGTATTGGGGCTACAGTATGATGAAAGTTGTATGGTTGATTTGTTATGAATTTTCAAAGTTTTGAACTTTAGACGCTTGCTGTAGCGCCACCATCAGGACTATTGGCTTGAGTTTACAGCTGAGGATATCTGGCATGAGACTGGACCTTTGTGCAAAGTTTGGTGAGTTTTCACCCATGGGAAGTATGATTTCCTCGGAAGAAGAAAGAAGAAGAAGAAGAATACCTAGGATTAGCTTAGCTGCCCGGACCCTAATTATGTATTATACAGAGCTGACAGATGTACCAGAGGTGGTGGTGTGGCAACATATGTTTTATCAAACTTACAGTCTGAACTGATAGTTCCTCATGTAGAGCCTGAACATTTTGAGAGTCTTTTTGTAAAAGTTATACTCCATGAGAATAAATATCTTACAATTGGAAATATATACAGACCCCCATCTGCACCCGTTGAATCTTCTAGTTGCTTGAACCATTAATTCCATTGTTTGTAATAATGAAATTATTATTCTCGGTGATTTTAATAAAAACTGGTCAGATAGGTTCTCTCACAAAGATAAATCAGTTTTTTCTAATTTAAATCTAACACAACTAATTAATGAACCCACTAGAATCACTCCCACCTCTCAGTCTTTGCTTGATTGGATACTTGTATCTCATCCAAACAGAATTACAAACGCTGGTGTATTGTCTGATTGTCTTAGTGATCATTCAGCAGTTTACTGTGTTTGGAAGACAAAAATTCCAAGATCACCACCTAAATTGGTGAATATTAGACAGTACAAGAAAATGGACCCAGACACGTTTATTTACGATCTAACTAAGATAAACTGGGATAGATTTCAGTTAATACCCAATGTTCACAGTGCTTGGGATTTTTTTTCTTTCTGAATTTACCTAAGTTTTTGATAAACTTGCCCCCTGGAAACAGACAAAAGTCAAGGGTAATCATTTGCCCTGGATCACCTCTGAACTAATACACCTCTTCAGGCAAAGGGATAAAGCATGGGCAAAATTTCGGGCAACAAGGACACATACTGATTGGGAAGCATATAGGCAACCAAGAAATATCAGCAAAACTCAAGTTCGGAATGCAAAGTCTAATTACTTTAAAGATTGTCTAAGTGATAGTTTTAAAAATCCCAAACAATTTTGGAAAAATATCAAAAATATATTACTTACATCTCATAAATGTTCCGTCAGTCAATTAAGAATTGCTGATACAATAATAAATGAACCATTATCTATTGCTTATGCTTGTGTGCTCTAATTTAATTCCTAATACTGCTCATATTACCTCACCTCCTTACTTACTTACCTATCACCTCCACAAAGTTCTTTTAATTGTCATGTAATATCTCCTCATGATGTCTGTAAGGCTATTTGTGATTTAAAAGAGAGCAGTGGTCCTGGGCTTGATGGGATTGAATCTAAATTCATCAAACTAGCATGTCATATTCTCATTTATCCTTTGGCTGACCTTTTTAACCTGTCTTTGTCCACATGTGAAATACCTGTTATTTGAAAATCAGTATGCACTACACCTCTCCTTAAAGGGAAATTTTGGTTTATTTCAACCCGTCTCCTATCGTCCTAAATTTGTTTCAAGTAACTAGTGACATAAAAATAATAGTTAGCGTGTTAGCCGTTAGCCTAGATACAGCCGGGGCGCATAGTAGCGTCAGACCTGTTAAAACGTAAGTGAACAGGCAGTCTTTCAAGTGCAAAGTTAGTCCACTAAACAAGCTTTTTTTCCCACAAAGACTGCCTCATATCATCAGGATAAATGTCAGAGAACATATAGAAAACGACATGTAAACGTGTTGTCTTACCTTACTGGTGTGTTGCCATGTTTGTTTATCCCTCTAGCTCTGCTTTCCAAAGCGCGGCCGAAATATCGCAAGAACAAGCAGCAATCTCATAGCGTGCCTGAACAAGCAGCAACAGCTGGAAGGCAGAACTGGACAGTAGCCTGAAAAGTTCATTCATTTATTTTATGAAGGATTTATAGAATAATGGCTGACTATTTTGCCAGACTTTGACTTTGTGGAGGAGGAATTTGATTTTGCAGAGTTTGATGGCAGCCCTTATTTATTTGAGCCAGAATACACTGACAAAGAGCTTCGTGAAATTCGTGAACGGAGGAGGAAAGAGAGAGAGAGGCAACAGGTAGAGGACGAGAGAGGAGGAATGGCTGCTGCAAGGCTGCGTAGCTCTGGAGATTGGTGGTGTACCTGTGAATGCTGTGCCCCAGTGCCCACAGAAGAGGAATGCCTCTGTTGCAAGGAATGGGACTGGTTGCAGCCTTATTTTCAAGGTCTGGATGTGACCGAGGACGAGACACCTCCACCTGGAGTAGTATCCAGCTGGGCTTTATCTGGAGCTCGCAAAATATATTTCGGCCGCACTTTGGAAAGCAGAGCTAGAGGGATAAACAAACATGGCAGCACACCAGTAAGGTAAGACAACATGTTTACATGTTGTTTTCTATATGTTCTCTGACATTTATCCTAACGATATGAGGCAGTCTTTGTGGAAAAAAAGCTTGTTTAGTGGACTAACTTTGCACTTGAAAGATTGCCCGTTCACTTACGTTTTAACAGGTCTGACGCTACTATACTGTATCTAGGCTAACGGCTAACACGCTAACTATTATTTTTATGTCACTAGTCACTTGAAACAAATTTAGGACGACAGGAGACAGGTTGAAATAAACCGAAATTTCCTTTTAAGAGCGGTGATTCACTTGATCCCAACAATTACAGACCCATCTCAATTGTGTGTTCCATTGCCAAAGTATTTGAAAAAATAATTCACAATCAATCACAATCACAATTCAATCAATTATCAGGGTATTTTAATGATAATAATTTACTCTCCCAATATCAATTTGGTTTTAGACCTAACCACTCCACAACTACTGCTCTCTTGAAATTCACTAATGACGTTTTTTCTGCATCTGATCATGGTAATCTTACAGGAGCCATATTTATTGATTTAACCAAAGCCTTTGATATGGTTGACCATTATTTAGTTTTAGACAAGCTTCAGGCTGTTGGTCTTTCTCAGCATGCGCTGATGTCGTTTAATTCATATTTGCACAATCGAAAACAATCAAATATGCTTACTCAACAAAATGGAGTACCTCAAGGTTCCACCTTAGGACTCCTCCTCTTCTCAATATTTATAAATGATCTCCCTCTTATTTTTTCCGAATGCCATACACAGCTTTATGCGGATGATACAATTATATACACATCGAAGCCTTCTGTCTTATCAATTCAAGAAGCTCTACAATGTGATTTTGATGTTTTACAAACCTGGTTATTAGCTAACAAACTATTATTAAATAAAACAAAAACTCACTCAATACTCCTTGGTGTGCGCCAGAATCTTAAAGCCAAATCTAATTTTTTAATGCTAAAATGCAATGATGGCAAAATTCTTGAAAAAGTTGAAAAAATTAAATATCTTGGTGTCTGGATTGACTCAGAACTCACTTTCAAAATTCATATTCAAAATATTGTCAGGAAAGTTAATTTTGGTGTTGGTGTTTTGTATCACAACAAACATTGTTTTACGGTTAGTGTTGAATTAAATCTCATCACTCAGTTTATAGTACCAATAATTGCTTATGCTGACATTGTTTATCACAATGCTGCTACAGCTGATCTCTATCAACTTAATGCCATTTACAACACACTTTGCAGATTTATACTAGGCTGCTCTTTTTTCACACACCATTGTACAATGTTCGACACTCTAGGATGGCTACCCCTAGACATGAGACGCCAGTTTCACTGGTTTCAGTTTATTTTTAAATGTATTAATTTTGATTATCCTTATTGTTTGAAACAATTTCTCATCCCCTGTACATCAAACTATTCATTGAGAAGTTCTGATCATTCACTTTTTCAAGTTCCTTTTGTAACTAAGGAAGTTGGCAAAAAAGCTTTCATGTTCCGAGCACCATCTGAGTGGAATAACTTACCACTAACTATTTGTTCCTTGTCATCATTTTTCTTATTTTAAAAAAATTCTGTTCTCTCATCTCAAACCTAATTGTTTTTGTTTTCATTAAAACTCTCGCTGTTTTGTTTTGTTTTGGCCTTGTTTTGCTGCTATTATGTATTTTTGATTTTATTTATTTGGTAGATGAAGGTTGTAATTTTTTTTTTGTTGTGTGTGCTGTTGTTGTTGCTTGTTTGTTTGTTTGTTATCAGATTGTTTGTCAATGTTTGTGATGTAACCGTTATATTGTATATTTTGTGTGTGATTTACTGTCAATCTTCATTTGTTGAATGTTTGTTAGGACCCCCTCGAAAACGAGATGATGCATCTCATTGGGTTTATCCTACCCTACAATAAATTTCTTCCACATGAGGAGGTCTAACATTTGGGCACTGCTAGTCTCTAAATGTTGTTGGTAAACACATTGTTTACAGACGCAATCTTACATGCACACACACTATGAACTTCCCACACACCTCACAGAGCCTTGTAGTTTCCAGCTCTTAAAAACTTAAAATGTGTTGCTATTAAATTAGTGAGATTAAATGGAAAGACTATGGCCTCTAGTTTCCCGGCGCGGCGCGGCACACGGTGGCAGAGGGTGACGAACCCCGCACAGAGCTAGTTTCGAGCAGCACAACCCAAGGCGCGCTCACTTTGGTAGTTTGGCAGACCGAGGTGCACTGAGATGGGTGTGGTGGCGTAGCTGGGGGAGGTGTCGAGAGATCCAGCTTGGCGCAGCTGCCAGCTTGGCAAGGCTATGCCGAAGGTGCGCTAAAAGCTCGCCAGCTGAAACCAGGTCTACTGCCAGCGCAGGCGGAGCGCAGCCGGTGTAGTGAAAGTTTGGCTGATTGGCGGACAGTGCGCACACGTCACCAAAACCTCACATGCAGGTTTCCAGAATGTCAGGCACATTAACAATGCAATAAATACCCACAAAAACCACTATTCAATGCAACTAACTATGCAACTAACTGTCCCATCACATCTGATGTCAGATCAAAGGGGATTGGCGCCGTTTGGCACGTTTGGCATGTGTAATGGAAACCCAACCTGATTTGATTAACACAGCTGCAAACTAATGAGTTCACATCCCTCTCAGCCAACCACAAACAGCCACAGCATCAGATAGGGAGTATATATATTCAGCATCTGTCTTCTTCTTCTTCTAACCGCTTCATCCTCTTGAGGGTCGCGGGGGGGCTGGAGCCTATCCCAGCTACATCGGGCGAGAGGCAGGGTACACCCTGGACAGGTCGCCAGACTATCGCAGGGCTGACACATAGAGACAAACAACCATTCACGCTCACATTCACACCTACGGACAATTTAGAGTCTCCAATTAACCTAGTCCCCAAATCTGCATGTCTTTGGACTGTGGGAGGAAGCCGGAGTGCCCGGAGAGAACCCACGCTGACACGGGGAGAACATGCAAACTCCGCACAGAAGGGCTCCCACGCCCGGGATCGAACCGGCAACCCTCTTGCTGTGAGGTGAGAGTGCTAACCACCACACCACCGTGCCGCCCTTCAGCATCTGTCATCTTAGAAAAATCAATAGAAAAGAAACAGAGTGAGACTGCGAGAGAGAAAGAGAGAGCGTGCGGACACACAAGAGAAACGCTATCAACAAATTGTAAATTATGTTCGGTGTCTTAAGGGTTTACGTGCTTCATGTGATGCCTATACAAATGTTAAAATGTTCTTGCTTAACGTGATCTACAAAGATGGAGTACATTATTGCGAGGAGGAGGAGGAGTTACGCAGAGAGGGTGTACCGTCAAAGGACATCCTATTTGGGCATGACAGAGCTGGAATGCAGGTGGGCCATACGAATAATGACTGGAATACCGGCGTGTCCAATGTAATTGTCATTTCATGTCGTACTCTTTTTCATTACACAGGAACAAATTACATCTACCCCGCAAGGTGGTCCAAGTGGTGACGCGCATCGTACCCCGGTGGCACCTGTGCTCTTCCTGTTGCTGTAAAGGTGACAGTGACTCTGACCTCCTTCGCCACCGGGTCTTTCCAGCACACCGTGGCCACAGTGGCGGGGACCAGTCAGAGAGCTGTCAGTTCAGCTATGCAGTGACGTCTAGTCTAGTCCGACATGCAAATGAGCACATAATTTTTCCATCCACACCTGAGAGCCAGCTGGAAACGAAGCGAGGTTTCTTGTTGAAATGTGGATTCCCTGGGGTACTAGGAGCAATCGACTGCACACATGTACAGTTGCGCGCCCCAGATACCCAAGCCATCACTTATGTGAACCATAAGAGAGTACACTCCATTAATATCCAGGTGATTTGTGACTCGAATTGCCTGGTGACACATGTGTATGCTAATTCCCAGCTAGCAGGAAACATTCCCATAACATTGGCTAACATAACCAACAAGTTCTATTTACGTTATAAAGAAAATGTTTTAATTTAACATACAAAAAAACATTTTAAGGATGTTTATCCTTTCAAATAATGTTCTTGTAACATTAAAACCAAAACTAAGACAAAACATTTTAATTATAACATTCAAAAGATGTCTTAAGGATGTTATGAGCACCATAGATTTTGTTAGATAATAACAAAGGAGGAACATTCTTACTGTAACATTCTAAAATGTTCCCAGGATGTTTTGAGGGCAAAATGAGATTTATAAAATATTCCTGAAATGTAATATGGTGACAAAACAAAAACATTCTTACTATAACTGTCTTAAAATGTTTTTAGGATGTTACTGATGCAGAATGTGATTTATAAAATATTCCTGAAATATGATTTTGTGACAAAACAAGAACATTCTAACTGTAACTTTCTAAAAATATTTTCAGGATGTTATTGATGCAGAATGAGATTTATAAAATATTCCTGAAATATGATATGTTGACAAAACAAGAACATTCTTACTATAACTGTCTTAAAATGTTTTTAGGATGTTATTGGTACTTGGGATATCAGAAAGTCTTTTTAAAAACATTCCTTTAATGTTTTTTGTTAACTGTGTTCAAACATTCAATTTGCAACTTTCAAAGAATATTTTCAGGATGTTATTAATGCAGAATATGATTTGTAAAACATTCCTAAAATGTAATTTGGTGATAAAGCAAGAACATTCTCAATATAACATTCCTACAATATTTTTAAGATGTTATTGCTGCAGAATGTAATTTTTTAAAATATTCCTGAAATATGATGGTGATAGGACAAGAGCATCATTACTGTAACTTTTCTTTAAACATCTTTAGGATGTTTTTAAAGCAAAATATTATTTGTAAATTATTCCCAGACTATGATATGGTGAAAAAACAATACCATTATTACCTCAACTTTCTTAAAATATCTTTCTGATGTTATTGATGCAGATTTTGATTTATAAAACTTTCTTGCAATGTAACATGTTGACAAAACAAGAACAATTTTACTCCACTTTTCTAAAAATATTTTCAGGATATTATTGGTGCAGAACATGATTTATAAAACATTCCTGAAATATGCTATGGTTACAAAACAAGAACATTCTTACTTTAACTTTCTGAGAATGTTTCCAGGATGTTATTAAAGCAGAATACAATATTTTTAAGATGTTATTGCTGCAGAATGAAAATTGTAAAACATTCCTGAAATGTAATTCTGTGACAAAGTAAGAACATTCTTACTATAGCATTTTAAAAATATTTTAGGATGTTATTGATGCAGAATGTTATTTGTAAAACATTTAGAGGTCCTAGAGGAAGTTTTAGAGGTCCTAGAGAAAGTTTTAGAGGTCCTAGAAGAAGTTTAGAGGTCCTGGAGGAAGTTTAGAGGTCCTAGAGGAAGTTTTAGAGGTCATAGAGGAAGTTTAGAGGTCCTAGAGAAAGTTTTAGAGGTCCTAGAGGAAGTTTTAGAGGTCCTAGAGAAAGTTTTAGAGATCCTATAAGAAGTTTAGAGGTCCTGGAGAAAGTTTAGAGCTCCTAGAGGAAGTTTTAGAGGTCATTTAGGAAGTTTAGAGGTCCTAGAGGAAGTTTTAGAGGTCATAGAGGAAGCCTCCACAGTCACCAGATCTCAATCTAATAGAGCACCTTTGGGATGTGGTGGAATGAGAGATTCTCATCATGGATGTACAGCCGACAAATCTGCAGCAACTGTGTGATGTCATCATGTCAATATGGACCAAAATGTCTGAGGAATGTTTCCAGCACCTTGTTGAATCTATGCCACCAAGAATTAAGGCAGTTCTGAAGGCAAAAGGGGGTCCAACCCAGTACCAGCAAGATGTACTCAATAAAGTGGCCAGTGAGTGTTGATACACATGTGCATGCACACACAAACACAGATAAACACATGCACCCAGAGTTCTGAGATTGCTATGTCATGAACTAATGTTAATGTTATTCTAGTTATTAATTCTTAATACTTCAGTGTTATTAATCATGAACTATTTTAAAGTTGCTTCAATGTTATGTTATATGTGTGTTACAATTGGAGTTAATTAGATTGTTTTATCAGAAAGTACTGCAGTTTGAGTGGCTCATTTTAGCCGATCACATGGCTAAAAAAATGGTGGCCAGCTGAAGTTTCAAAAGCTGTGGGACCTGAACAATTATATTTTATTACAACACAAAAATATTAAAAACTGTCCTTATCAACTATAAAAACACAATTTAATATCATACATGGCTTTTTCTTGGTTTCCTAAGCAATTTACCAAAAAGGTGGCCCAAATTAGCTGATGTCACCCAATCCGTCTACATGACAAAAATATGAATGAAAATCAGAATAATGTCTCACTCATGAGGACGTTTTTCAAGCCTAGACCAGCACAAATGACTTTCTAATATAAAATGATACATTTTCAAATGCTTCAGGAGTCTTTTCAGCCAAGGATGTACTGCATCCCTGATTTAACCTCAAACTCAACTGTTTGGCAGGTGTCTAGCAGTGTTTTTGCTACTAGTACTACTACTACTAATAACAATAATAATAAGAAGAAGAAGAAGAAGAATGATAATAATAATTAACTCTATCCAGGAATTTTCCGTTTTTTTCTGTTGTATTTAAAATATATTCAATACAAATAATGTGAATCAATACAAACATGGTATTTTGTTATTTGCATATTGGGAAGATGAAAATGCCTTCATTTTTTGCATAACAATTTTAACAATATGTCTGATTGGTCAATGTGAAATGGCCATGAGGAAAGGCGGTGGATTTCAAGCTGTCATTGGTTGTTTCGCTATGTCAATCAAAATGACAAAATCGAAACTTAATCTTGGTAACGGTCTTTCCCAAGCTTGTTCGTTGCGCCCCACCTTTCACTCAGTGACGAGCTCCCCGCTTTTTGTGATGATTAAGGTAAGACTGCCACATTGTAAAATAATGTTAACATGCAGAAATGATGCAAATTGACACATTTATTGCCTTCTTATTATTTCATTTAAGCTATGATGTAGTGTAGCTTGTCCTTCAGCCACATGATTAATTTACTGATGTAGCACAGTAGCCTAAGCTAACTAGAGAAATGTGCGTTAGCTGTTGTCTTTGCCTTGGAGTTAAACAGCACATGTTGATTTTTGTAGGGATGGGCATTTCAAGCACAAGTACTATTTGAAAATCACTGGGTATTATTCGACCCCAGCGCCAGCTAGCACCACAAACACCACCGTGATACTCGCTAAGAGAAGAACAGAGCTGGGTGCTTGAGCAGTGAAAGGTTTAAGGTACAGCGGGAGGTTAGCAGTGATGAAGACTAAAGCAAAAATGAATAGTTTAAGATGCAGAGAGGATAACAGCGCTAAATGACAGCTAACGCTCAGAGGACGTTAATATAACTTACAGTGAGCAGAGAGCATGTTATGTAACGTTAGTGATGTTATATTAATAGTAAAGATAATAGCATAGTTATTGTATGAGGACAAATTTAAAAATTGCTCATCTAAATTGCATGATGCCTTGTAAAGTGCTAGTGCATATCAGTATCAAGTGCTGCTGCATATCAATAAATTTTACAAAGATTATCAAGAAGTACTAATGAAAATTGCACGTTGCTCCACTGCATATTATTATAAAGTGATACTAGGTGTAAATATAAAATGCATACTGCAAATTAAAGTGCTGATGAGATTGCACATGACCTTATTCCTATAGGATGCTAATTTTCTATATCGTTCTTCTTTGCAGATCGATTATCTTTCTCTCCTGGGAGGTAAAACTCCTGCAGAGTCAGTTCGAAGGATAATGAGAAAAATTGGTACCAATGCCCTTTGGGCCAACTACAGTATGAAGGGTCTCAAGGGGAAAAAGAACTTTCAGGACCTTCCGATATGTCCAGTCATAATCAGTAAGTGTGTGTTTTTATATTTCTTTTTATTTGAATGCAATCTTTTGAGACCTTTTCACTATTTACCTTTGTAATTTTGTAACCGTAACCACTAATGCTAACCCAACCTGCTAGGCGCATGAAACATTGCAATGCATATAGTATTTTCATATCTCAACTTCTTAGCTGATCAAATTTATCTCTGATTTTGGACCACAACTCGTGCTATTCATTCAATCAGGGATGGAGATCATTGCTATTTATAAGACTCAATAGCACTATTGATACTTTTCATACTAATGTGGTATTTTATGTCTACTGTGTTTAGTGATTTTTTTTTAATGATGAGGAAATATATATCCATTATAAGCAGATCAGAATTACAGACTATTTTAGATTACAGGGAAACAAGCATTTCTCATCCAAATAACAACCCAAAGCCACATTTTATATTTTTATTGTCGTTGTATTCAGGGGCATCTCCAGAATTTTTTTTTCATAGGGGTGGCCAGATGGGGCCACTTAAAATCTTGGGGTGGCACACCAAAACTACAAGCCATAATTTCAGGATTTTATTATACTGTTGTAGTATATAGGCTAGTAAAAAACTACCAGAAAGACTTAAGGAAACGCCTACTGATATACTTTGGTTTATTGTGTTACATTTAATGTTACTAATGATCTAATGTGCATAGACTAATAACAGTACAGTTAACATTTTGAGTTCCACAATAATCTTGTTTTATTGTGTTATGTATATGTGTTAGGCGATTCATTGTTTTTAAAACACAGAGCAGTGGTACCACTAAACAGCTGCAATGTCTCTATGCGCGGACTATGAGGACAGTTGTGTTTATCTCATCGACGGGAAATCACATCATCTGCTATATGTGACGTACATGCCCTTATGGGTCCATGACATTGGTCCGACAGCCCATTGGTCCGACATCCCATTAGTCCGACGGTCCACGGTGCTGAACTGCTCCCGGCAGGCGTATTTCTACCTTGATGGTGCGCTGCGACTGGCTCTGGATGAGCTGGGAAAGGCTTGAGGCGAAGCAGGCTGGACGTGGAGGGGTTAACGTCTCCTGCTCTGACTGCAGCTGGGAGGGAGGACTGGGTCGTCTGTGAGTGCTTTGGGGTGAGAGAGGAGCCCACGGCAGCATCCGCTGCTCGTTGAGAAGAATAGGAATGATACATGCTCTCACAACAGAGTCTCCAGAAGTCTTCAATAACATCAGAAAAAGTCGCTAGATTTGTCGCTAGTCGCTTTTTTGAAAAAGAGTCGCTAGAGGGGTCTGAAAAGTCGTTAAATATAGCAACAAAGTCGCTAAGTTGGCAACACTGCACTAGAGCTACTACGGCTACTGGAGTAACTTACAGCTATGGAGCGCTTCTACCAGCTCTTCTAGTCACTTAGCCTCGCCTCCATCTCAGCAAATATATTACATTTATTACAGGTACCATCATCATTGAAGTAGGCAGGGAAATAGCTAAACAAAGCCACCAGGCTGCCCGCCGGGCTACATTTTACAATGCTAAATGCAAATGTTAGCTGGGCTGCCAGGCTACTCACCTAACACAACCGTAACGCCTGACCCATTGCTGGGACCGAGCCGCTAATAACTCAAGCTCCGGACATTAACCCATGCTACGATTGTAACATTAAATTTAATTGAATCGACATAGCGTCATGTGCCTAACGTTACTGTAACACTAATTAAAACTGACATTTGACTCCGCCATTTCACTTTGGGGGGATTCACATGAACGTACATGAACGCGCAGCCAGACCGGGGGGCTGGAGATCAACACAGAGAGAGGGTGTGTGAGGTCATGCTATACTCCAGATGAAATTACACCTCTAGTTCTTCACATAGCAATTTTTTAATTCCTTCAATCTAGAAATGATGAATTTCGCTTATTGCTCCTTTAAGAAATTATAACAAATGCAAATTTTATTACATTTTTTCTATAAGGAGGCCAACGGTAGAATTCACCACATGACAAAAGCAGACAAGAACTACCGTATGAGCTGTGCCCTTGGTGCTGAAGATGTCCCCGAGCCTGTTACAGGCAGCGGTTATAACAAAATCACTTTAAGCGCTGTCCTTGGTGCTGAAAATGCAAAAACAAACAAATGTCTATACTCAAAAACTCACTACCTCTCACACGACAAACCAAGACAGTGTACATGGATAAAAAACACAACATCAGCAGATAAACAGAAGTCCTGCAAAACGACAGCAAGCGGCGATCACCATGGCCAAATAACGTTGCATATCTGTAATAAAGAAATAAAAACACGACAGCTGTTGGCAACTAACGCTGTTGCTGCTGCAGCTACTATTAGGCTACTACTGTTATCCAAACTAAATTAAAGGAAGCAAAGATTGTTTAACCTTTAATTCCATATTATGTTGCCTTCTTTCCACAGCAAAAAAATTATTTCCTTTTAACGAATGGCTCAGAGAAATGCTGTCTAGCAAACTTAAATATTTTCACCACCATTTTAGTTATGAAATAGCCTCACATATGATATTCAAGGTGCACGCACACACAAGCAGGATCTCACACACATAAAACGTGACTGGAATTAATAATAAATAAATTTGTTTTCTGTATCGGCGTGACACGCTGTGTTAATTGAGTGAATCATCCGAGCCGGACGCGTGTTAATTTGAGTTTTATTCAATTTAATTATGCTAAAGTTGTTGAGTTAAACTAACCATATGAGTCCTTTCGTTTTTATACAATTTATTGCTGCATTTTGAAAGCAAAAAGAGTAAAGTTTTTTGGGGGTTTCATGTTATATCAGGGGTTTCAGCTTGGCACTGTGAACCTGTGCCTCCCGTGACCTGTAAAAGTAGAGTTGTGACATAAGCCTCAGTTTCTGTTGTTGGCGAATTGTTACAAGCTGATGAATTCGTTGGTCAAGGCTAGGCAAAACGTTAGTATAGGTGAGATGACAGACAGATGGATGGTTTGTCTCTAACAAAATACTTTCTGTAGACGTGCTGCAAGAACGGATTAATGCTTAATATACATCTGCAGCCAGAGCGCATTACGCTGTTAATAGGCTTTATGTGTGGGGAATACCACGATGTGTTATCCAAATAAGGGCATGTAGGTCACATATAGCAGATGGATGTGATTTCCTTTCGATGAGATAAACGCAACTGTCCTCACAGTCCGTGCCGGCGCAGTGAGGGAGAAATGCACAGACTGCTTCGTGTTGGAAGTGCTGTGATCGGACTAACAGGCGGTCAGTCAACTGGGTATTAAATCTGACAGTCAGAATAATGGCATTACAATGGTCGGATTAATGGGCGGTCGACATTATGGGACTAAAACGATAAAACTCGCCGTACACCTGCATGGTCGGATTAGCGGGTAGTCGGAGTTATGGGTAGTCGGACCTATGGGAGGTCGCACTAACGCCTGTTCCCCACTGGCAAGTGGGGTGGCCAGCAAATTTATAGGGGGGGCCGTGGCCACCCCCTGGTGGCGCCATTGGTTGTATTTGAATATAGACTACAGTTTCATTTACCTTTGCCGAATAGTCATTTTAAAGTGTGCACCATACCATCCCTATATCATTGTCATAAGTGAATAAGGAAAACAGCTTTGCAGCAATGCCCCACATGCAAAGTGGACTTACAAAGACATCAAGAATTTAAAGTCTATGCTTCAGTGACATATAGCACATCTTAAAATACGTCAACTATCAGCTTTTTTAAATAAGCTCGCCCCCACAAATTTTCAGCAGCAGATTTTCCCTTTTCTACTTCTTCTGTCTTTCTTTATCTTCAGAGGCCTGCCGAAGGAACCACCCAAAGGTCATTCAGAAAACGACTGAAGCATCAATTGACGATACCCTCAGATATGCTTCCCATCGAGGAACTAAGGTTAGTGTTAAGCATTAATACAAAAAGCACAAATTGATACAAACTGTGAGCAGATATTGCATGTTTTTGTAGAGGTGGTATCTTTTTATATTAGAAAGTCACTTGTGCTGGTCTAGGCTTGAAAAATGTCCTCATGAGTCAGACATTATTCTGATTTTCATTCATATTTTGTCATGTAGACGGATCGAGAAACTTTCATGACTCAGGACAGTACAACTCTTGGTCAGGAAGATGAGGCAGCACCTGAGGAGCACACCACCACACCAGAGTCTCCAGGCTCTGAACAGTAATAGGTTTTCTTGTCAATTAAAGTTCAATTTGTCTCAAATGTTTTAGGCCAGTGTTTCTCAACTGGTGACAGGGCCATTTTTAGTTGGTTGGTTGAATGTTTAAAAAAAGAAATGAGAGCAAAAGAATTCAAACTTTTATGTTCAAGTGTAAAGATCACTTTTAGTTTGAATGACTTCTGTTTCCTATGATGCAACATGGCATTTTGATTTTTTTTTTTTATCAAAAAAGAAGAATGTAAAATATCTCACAATTTTAGAACTTCGTTGCTAAAACGTCATTGCGGACAATTCCAAGTCAATTCTCTGAGAGTAATGTTATTATTGCGTGGGGCTGTGGAGCATCTTTCGCTGCACTCAGTTTATTTTCACTTTCACTGTGGAGTTCTTTCCCTTTATTACTTGTCCCTGGTAAATTAAAGCATTTGTGAGGCAATGTTGTTTCTCAGTCAACAGCTGACACAGCATGTATGTTGAAATTTTAAAAAATTTACATATTGAAAGTTTGTCCTTGAAATTGATCATCTACACATTTTCACATGTGTTGAAAAGTAAAATAAAATGTGACCAACAAACTTTCCAGGTTGGTTGTTTTTTAATGTTTGCCCCCTTAAAGTGGCAATAGAAATGTTAAAAAATGTTAGTGTTATGTCCAAACAGTGTTTTCTTTAAACATTCTTATTTTAGTTTATTTCATTTATTTGTATAGGGACAGTGAACATTAATAACATTTCAGTAAATGTACCAGTTTTAGCTGTTTAGCTTATTGAAATTTATGATCAAACATGTTTGCATTGTTTTTGTATCTTTATTTTTCAAGTTTTTTGCAAACACTCCTAAAATGTTACAGCATCATGTTAAAAATGTTACTGCTAATGCTTTAGGAACGTTGTGGCTGTATATTTCTATAACATTTATATAGAACATTCTCCTACCATTAAAAAGGAACGTTTTTTGAACAAACAAATATTCTTGCTGGATAACATTATAACTACGTTATCAAAAAACATTTTTTAACAGTTTTTTTGCAAACACTCCTAAAATGTTAGGGTACTATGTTAAAAAAATGTTTCTGCTTAATGTTTTATAACATTTATACAGAACAAAAACTTCACGCTAAAAACATTACCAGAACATTATGCTTAAATATTCCAAGAACGTATTTTGAGTAAGCAAAAATTCTAGCTGGATAACATTATAACTATGTTATAAACAAACATTTTTGGAATGTTTTTTTGCAAACATTCTTAAAATGATAGATCATCACATTAAAAAAATGTTACTACTTTTTTAAGAAGGTCATGGCAGTATGTTTTTATATAGAACATTCTCCTACCATTAAAAGGAACGTTCTAGGAACTAAATATAAACTTCCCGCTAAAAACATTACCAGAACATTGCCTGGTAACATTCCAATAATTTTCTTAGAACAAAAAAATTCTAGCTGGGTTTTCCTGGGTCTGCTCATGACTCGTTCATCCTGGCAAATTCTGTCATCCCTACAGTCTTTCAGGGGGACCCCCCTCTGGATGGGTGGCTGCTAGGTGACAACGGCTATCCACTGAAAACGTGGCTGATAACGCCATACATTACACCCACAACAAGAAGGCAGCATGGTTTTAACCATGTTTTCAGTAGTGCTCGGTCAGTCATCGAACGCACTTTTGGCCAGATCAAAATGCGTTTCAGATGTGTGAGACCGTTCAGGTGGTTCATTAACATACATTCTTCGTGGCATGTTGCATTATACACAATATAGCTACACGCCATGGATGTCACTATGACCTCACGGAGGAGACTTACGACAGAGAGAGGCTGAACTGCATGTGCCAAATCAGCAGGAAGAGCATCAGGGTGCATGGGAGAAGAGAGACCACCTGGCTGCACAGCCCTGTCCTTAAATGTATTTCCCTGTACATCCATTCACACATTTATGGTGTAAATTTACTCAATCACACTGAATATAGGCTACAACAAATCACACAAAACAAAACAAAACAAATTATTGCCCCCCCCAATCCCAACGCTGCTGCTGCCATGGCAAATTGAGTAAACTCTCATAATGCCTTCGTGCGGCGCATTTAAGGGCGAGGAGAGGGGCTCATTTGATTGGTGTGATGTGAATCGGCTGTGTAAAACCCACTCCACGCCTTCTCTCCTCCCTCTTTCTGACTTGCGCAGGTAGGAGGGACAGAGGAGGGAAAGAGGAGTAGCTGCACCTTGGCCTCGCCCGGTCTGCGAAACTAGAGGCCTATGTGTTTGCAGTGAAGACTGGTTCAACCCGTCTGCCTATTGGCAGCTATGAGAGTTGTCTCTCTGTCTTCTTATTGGTCTCCACCTTTCATATCCACACACTGCATATCCTTCTTCTCTGTCAGCTCAGCTGATGGTGGATGGTAGGATTTATTTAATGGGGCTGTGTTTTTCCTCACCTTTTCCAGTGTGCTTTTCAATAGTGATCTGCACCACTGACAGTCTATTATGTACCTGCACTGCATTAGAGCAGGCAGTGATGTTAACAGATTTTCAACATAGTGAGTCCCCATGACCTACAGGTGGTCATTTGAGACAGTCCCCCACAAAAACTGTGTTTTTTGACAAACTGTATCATTAAATTGGTGTTTGATCTTACATGATCTTACAAAATTATAGTGTTTAAGTAATGGGGGATTTTTGATCATGTATATTGTTTTTTATACAGAAAAAAAGTGTAGGCCTATTAAATTTTGGAAATTAATTTAGTAGCCTTTCCAGATAGTAATATTTACAACTGGAAGGGGTGCTCAGAGAGCAATGGCTGCCACGCATGAATGCATTTAGTCAGTGTGTGCAGTGTGTAAGTGGACAGAATGTTAAAGCAGGGGCTGTGCTCACCTCTAAAGGTTAAAGTTTAAGTCCCAATGATTGTCAGACAACTCAGTGTGTGAAATTCATTCTCTGCATTTGACCCATCCCCTGGGGGAACGGTGAGCAGTCAAATCTGAAAATCAGTCCAGTAGTTTTCACATTATCCTGCTAACAGATGTACGGATGTAGGTACAGATGTATGTACGTACACACACTGCTGAAAACATAACCTCTCATCCTCCAGATTAGGCCTACTATTCGGCTTCCTCCCTGTCGCATCCCAGGCCCTCTGATTTGTGAATGCACATTATAAATGCTTCTCTCCCAGTTACGCGAAAAGCTAAAGCTCTTTGTTGCCACGAGTGGGCAGTAGGCTATTTATACGCAGGAGATAGGCCTGCATTTCCATCCTTATTTTTTATGAGAATTTAAATGCATTAATCACTTTTCAATCACTCTAATAATTTAATTAAATTGGGCACAGTTTAATCTAGCAGTCAATCAATAGGTATAAATAAAATGTAAATCTGACTTTACAGCAAAAATGATTGAACTCATTGTAGAGTTTGTTTCTACTCTTTCATTTTTCCTTGTTTACATGTTCCCTTTAATATAATTTGTATCTATCATAAATTCAATGTTGATCAGAAATAATAGCCTACATTTGTGTGCAGATGTTCCGATTTATTATCAACATGGCTCCGGGATTCAACCAGGCCTATCTTTAGGGCAATGGATAGTGGATTTAGACCAGCCCCCCAAATATAGCAGGCTAGAGCCCCTGACCCCCTGAGTAACTGGGTTAACCGTCCCAGGGAGAGCAGACACACTGTGGACTCCTATGTGACCTACCAGTAAAAATTAACATCAACTGATAGTCTAGGAAATCAACATTATGTGTTTGTATGTGGCATAACTAAAACAGTAGGCCTATGGTAGGAGAACAATAACAAAAAGCCAAACATATACAGTCAGGTCCATAATTATTTGGACAATGATACAGTTGTCGTCATTTTGGCTCTGTACACCACCACAATGGGTTTTAAATGAAACAATAAATACCTGCTTAAAGTGCAGACTCTCAGCTTTCATTTAAGGCTTTTTTCAAAAATGTAGTATGAACCGTGTAGGAATTACAACCATTTCTTCACACAGTCCCCCAACTTTAAGGGCTCATAAGTATTTGGACAAACTAACATAATTATCAATTAAACAGTCAGTTTTAATACTTGGTTGCAAATCCTTTACAGTCAATGACTGCCTGAAGTGTTGGACACATAGGCACCATCAGATGCTGGGTTTCTTCCCTGGTGATGCTCTGCCAGCCCTTACTGCAGCCGTCTGCACTTCCTGCTTGTGTTTTGGGTGTTTTGCCCTCAGTTTTGGCTTCAGCAAGAGAAACGCATGCTCAGTTGGATTCAGGTCAAATGATATGACTTGGCCATTGCAGAACATTCCACTTCTTTGCCTTAAAAATGTCTTTGGTTGCTTTTGCAATATGATTCAGGTCAATGTCCATCTGCACTGTGAAGCATCGTCCAATGAGTTTTGAAGCATTTGGTTGAATCTGAGCAGATAATGTAGCCCCAAACACTTCAGCTTTCATCCTGCTGCTCTTGTAAGCAAGACAAGACTTCACTAGAATAAATACAGAGGGTTTATCACAAGATGCAAACCATTGGTTAGTCTTAAAAATGGAAGGCCAGATTAGAGTTTGTCAAAAACCATCTAAAAAGCCTGTACAGTTGTGGAACAGCATACTATGGACAGATAAAACAAAGATCAACTACCAGAATGATGGGAAGACAAGAGAAGGAAGAAGGGAAGGAACTGCTCATGATCCAAAGCACACCACCTCATCAGTGAAGCATGGTGGAGGTATGCTGTTATGTCATGGCCATGTATGGCTGCCAGTGGAGTTGGTTCTCTTGTATTTATTGATGATGTGACTGCTGACAAGAGCAGCAGGATGAAAGCTGAAGTGTTTGGGGCACCATTATCTGCTCAGATTCAACCAAATG
Organism: Epinephelus fuscoguttatus; assembly: GCF_011397635.1. Taxonomy (NCBI): domain Eukaryota; kingdom Metazoa; phylum Chordata; class Actinopteri; order Perciformes; family Serranidae; genus Epinephelus; species Epinephelus fuscoguttatus. The sequence goes on along the minus strand of NC_064770.1, from coordinate 103,370 downwards.
CTTCAAAACTCATTGGACGATGCTTCACAGTACAGTTGGACAATGACCTGAAGCATACTGCAAAAGCAACCAAAGACATTTTTCACGCAAAGAAGTGGAATGTTCTGCAATGGCCAAGTCATATCATCTGACCTGAATCCAACTGAGCATGCATTTCTCTTGCTGAAGCCAAAACTGAGGGCAAAACACCCAAAACACAAGCAGGAAGTGCAGACGGCTGCAGTAAAGGGCTGGCAGAGCATCACCAGGGAAGAAACCCAGCATCTGGTGATGTCTATGTGACCAACACTTCAGGCAGTCATTGACTGTAAAGGATTTGCAACCAAGTATTAAAACTGACTGTTTAATTGATGATTATGTTAGTTTGTCCAAATACTTATGAGCCCTTAAGGTCGGGGGACTGTGTGAAGAAATGGTTATAATTCCTACACGGTTCATACTACATTTTTGAAAAAAGCCTTAAATGAAAGCTGAGAGTCTGCACTTTAAGCAGGTATTCATTGTTTCATTTAAAACCCATTGTGGTGGTGTACAGAGCCAAAATGATGACAACTGTATTATTGTCCAAATAATTATGGACCTGACTGTACTTACACATTTCAAAACTGTGAATATGTGAGGAACATTCAGAAGCTCTGAGTCTGAATATGAAGAGGGTGTGGCTGAGTATGTTAAATGGCATAGGCATAGCTTCTCTCTAAATCACCAAAAAGGCAATGCCCCAACTGTCGCCCTGTCCCAACCGACCCCGCCTTTGCCTACAACGCAGGACGTCTTGCTTACTTGACACTCACAGAAGCCTGTATAGTTTATTTGCTTTTTATCTGTTTGTCCAGAACTGTAACTGGTGAATGTGCTTATTTTCATGATCCATGCTTTAAACATATATCTAATTATTTTATGACATTTCGCATACTGTACACCTCACATGTATACATATACCATAAATGTCATATAATGTAGTGTCTATATATTGAGATAATGATTTTAACATGTGACCTTAATGTAATTGTAACCAGTTACAGATACCGAGAAAACATATGGAATTAGATTACAGTTACTAATCAAAATGTTGATCACAAAGGGTTACATCCAAATGTATTCTTTTCAGTGAAAGATTTCTATGTAGAATCAAAATTTAATTTGGTTGCTTTGCATCTTTTTCATTGTGCAGGAATTACTGTCTTTAGCAGAGCCTGTTTCTGGACATTTTTTAAATTTATTGCCCAGTTTGAAACATTTATTAGAAAAGTAATCAAAATGTAATGCACAGTTATTTACTTTGAAGTAATTAAAAAAGCTACAATACTTATTACATTTTTAACAGGGTAAGTAGTCATCTAAAACTTATTACATTTCAAAATGAACCTTCTCCACACTGCCTCCACATACCTGTGTATGTATGTACAGTAGCTTTATTGTATAGTTATTCTAAATACTCATCTATGCAATTCCATTGAAGTAAGTAGTAGATTTATGGACCAACATAGGCCTTGTGGACCAACAGCATATTACCGGGTACTGTGTATGGTCCTAGTTTTGTTCAGTTTCCAGTTTAAGTTTTTGGTTTATCACTATTAATGTTTCTATTAATGTATTTCTTGCCAAAGGCAACCTATTTCAATGTCCCTTTCTTTTGTGTGTTTTAGTCCATTGAAATAGGGTTTAAACTGTCTGTAGATCAAGGCCTATTGGGTATGCAAATATATTATTACATGTTGCTCATTCTGTGGCACACAAATTACAAGCTCTCCACCACCACAGCTCATGATGGCCCATTTGCAGCGCAACATGTTGCCTAAGCTCATGAACAACCACACGCTGTGAGCTGAGGAGTTTCTATATGTGTATTCCTGCCAAGGCTGCTTTTCAAGCTTCTGTTTCCACAATAAGAAATGCTGCAGGGCACTGTCAAGATGGGACATGAACATTTCACTTGTTGTCCCTAAGCTTAAGGTCAAAGTAAAATACAGGCTTGTTTTGCTTATGTCAGCAGACAGAACCAAACCTTAATCAACACATTTAACATTAGGAACTTAGAAATAAAACAGCTTTTGGCAATGACTTTGTGACAGGTTTAAATGTTGTGTTTTGGTCCAAAAGCTACTGATTCTGCCTTTACTGACTTTACTTTTCACTCAAGTCTATCTATGGGGAAATATATTCGTGTTTTGCTTGTCTGTTTGTTTATTTGTTCGTTTGTTTGTTTGGTTGGTTGGTTGATTTTCAATCAGAGACAGCTACTTTCAGAAACTTTGGTGGCTTCAGTGTGAAACCCTCAGCACTGGCAGCCTGAGGCATTTCACAGTCAGAGTACAAGTCTCATCTGGCACAGCAGCATCAGATCCCCCGTTTACAATCAAATACAAGTTCCATCTTCTCTCACTTGACTCTGTCTGCTCCTAGCTGACAACATGAGTTCAGAAACACAACACACATCCGCCACCCATCAACGGATTAATGTTGCGCCGCCAGCACCGCTCGCCCACAGATTTGTAGTTACAGACTCATTATTGCGAACGCACATACCTGATCCTTCTCTTTCTTACTCCCAGCTTTTCCACCTCCTCCGTCCCTCTCTTTCTCTTGCTCCTTCATCCTGCTCCTCAGCCGCGTAGTCTGAACTCAGAGATCCCAATCAGCTGTGCGTCCTGCAGACCCGCCCACAACCCCAGTCACACCGCCCCGCCTAACAAACAACTATCGCAGCCTCTCCCACTGTACACATTTACTGTTCTGCTTACCAACAGAGGTGGAAGAAGCACTGAGACCTTTGACTCCGGTAAAAGTATTAAAACCACATGATAAAAATACACAAATGGCCCTGCATTTTACATAATAATACCTACTGTAATGTAGTTACATTTATAAGAGTGCATAATATATTTGAAAGTGATCAGGTTTTACATGTCAAATCTTCCTATGAAAAGTAACTAACTACAGTTGTCAGAATGTAGCAAATGTAGGCTACAATATTTCCTTTTAAAATGTGGTTGAATAGACATATAAAACAGCAGAAAATTGAAATACTCAAGTAACTTACAAGTAACACTTTATATTAAGGTACTGTAATAAGCGTTAATTAAGATAGATGGAACTTTAATAAAACTTTACAGGAAATTAAAAATGTCACGGCAGCTGAATTACAAACAACATATAACATTCAAACCATGGAGTTACAAGTTTAAAAAAATAATAAATAAATAAATAAATAAGTTAAAAATTGACAAAAAGAGTCCCTTGTGTGATCTTGTCACCCAGCTGATGATTACACATATTAATGCTTAATAAGCACCAATTAACAGTTAATGAGCACTTATAAGACAGAATAAGATGTTTATTACCATAAATAAGACTATAAGTGTTAATTATAGCATGTTTCAATTATGCATATAGAGCATTATAAGCATTTAATAGAGACTTGATAACAGTTTATCATAAATATTAATAAGATATCTATTTACATTAACTATGATTTATAAGGGTTAATTATAGAATAATAACCACATTTATTACTGGTTTATAAGACACTATAAGACCCTATCATGTTGAATTAATAAGGTGTTATTAATAGGCCTAGTTAATAATGCATCTTTGCAGCTACTGCTGGATCTAAAGTGGGAACAGTGTCGTATAAATGATAATAAATTATTAATATGCTCTCAGGGCTCGAAACTAAATGTAGAGTATTTAAGTCAGGGTATGTGGATGCTGGGCTGTAGGCATGGGGTGAACACTCTGGGTATGCGGTCAGGCACAATGAAACACGTTGGGATCCAGGTTTCAGCTCATTTATTACAATAGGTGGTATTGTAGGAGGGGAATGGTAGCAATTGTGCAGCTGGTTTATACCTAGACAGAAACACACAACTTGTGTTATTATAAAATAAAATAAAATACAATCATCAAATGATAAGCAAATGATAAATCTATGACTGGAACTAAAGGAGTTAACATAATTGTCATTTTGGCTTAGCATCTTAGCAACATAAATACCACGAATATAAATGTAAAATGCACAGAGAAACTCACATATTACGCAGTTTCACAATGGCTGCCAAAGGGTTAGCTGCTCTGTGGGAAGGCTGCTGCTGCTCCTGCTGCTGCTGCTACCAGGAGAAAAGACTCACACCTGATGCCAATATATAGGCTCTGCCCAACCTTGCTCCTCCTACTTCCTGCTCACACAGTTCCTTCTTCCTGCTCATCAAAGTTCCTCCTCCCTCCTGCTCTTCACTACAGCCGCCCCTCACATATGATGTTCATTTTTGATTTCCATGAGGAGCAGTAGGGGGTGTAGTGTCCTCTTCCGGGATAGCAGGTAAGGCAACCGATCTACATACTGGGCGCTTATAATGTTGACCTCTACTACACAAACTTTACCATTTTGACTTGGTAGGAGACGTTGGACCCTTCCTATGGGCCAGAGGGCTCGTGGCAGCTGTGGGTCGATTACCATGACCACGGTGGATATGGCAAGGTTGGGGTTGGGGTGAGAAATTTCTGCCTTAGCTGCAGGGTAGGGAGGTAGTATTTGATGTACTGAGTCCAGAAGTGGTCGGCCAGAACTTGACTGTGGCGCTATTAAGCATTGCCTGAAATCTGGCCTGCCTACCGATAAGCTAAAATTTACTCACATGCATAACAAAGTAGTACATCCCTTGAGAAAGGCCAAAGCAAATTTTTTTATTTCCATAATCGAGGGTGCAAAGGGCAATGGGAAGAAGGTGTGGCAAACTTTGAATAAACTATTAGGTAAGGATATCAAACACGAAACAAACACTCTTGAACTAAAAACTGATAATGTTATGGTGAAAGATCCCTCTCCCCCGATGTCAGCTGGGATAGGCTCCAGCCCCCCCGTGACCCTCAAGAGGATGAAGCGGTTAGAAGATGAATGAATGAAGATGGTGAAAGATCCTGCAAGAATTGCAACCACTTTTAACAATTATTTTTTAGACAGTGTGACCGAAATAACAAGACTTTTCACTCCTTCGACTATTGTACGCCTCTTGATCAGTGATGTGCAGGCCATTTTTCAGCTGGCAAACATAACAGAGACAGAAGTCACAAAGATCATTTGAGCACTCAAATGTTCCAAAACAAAAGATGTACACGGTATCGACACAAACTTCATAAAGACACATTCTCATGAATTACTCAAACCCATTACCCACTTGGTTAACTTATCAATTAACCAAAACAAAGTCCCGCCAGCCTGGAAGGTGGCCACGGTGACTCCCATTTTTAAATCTGGCTCCAAAACACAGAAGGCCAACTACAGACCAATCAGTATATTGCCAATTGTTTCCAAGGTAGCTGAGAAACGGGTAGTGAATCAATTGATCAAACATCTGGACGAAGGTCTCACTCCATTACATCCTATGCAGTTTGGCTTCAGGGCACACCATTCCACTGAGTCAGCCAATTGTATGTTCACTGAAAAAATGAAGTGTCTGTTGGATAAATCCCCATGTGTTGGTGCTGTATTTCTTGACCTTGAGAAGGCATTTGACACCGTCGACCACCAGGTACTCTTAAACAAGCTCACATTTTTTAACTTCTCTGATAACACCATGCAATGGTACAAATCATATCTGTCAAGCAGACCTCAATGTGTAACTGTCGACGGGGTCAAATCGCCTTTTTGCACTGCAACAGTTGGTGTCTCTCAGGGTTCGATCCTTGCGCCTTCGTTATTTTCACTGTACATAAACGACCTCCCAGATGTGTGCCCAGACCTTAATGTCCAGATATATGCGGACAACGCAGTCTTTTTCACACACGGTCCAAACTCTGTCATTACCTCCAACAAACTCACGAATTCTTTAACTAAGGTACAAGACTGGCTTAATAACAACTGTCTTATGCTCAACACAAAAAAATGGTATGTATATCATTCACAAAGCAACGAGTAGAGCAGAACAGATCCAACATATTCATAGGAGAAGAGGAACTTGAATTGGTAACCCAGTTCAAGTACCTTGGTATCACATTAGACACGAATCTCACATTTAAGAAACACATCAAAAAAGTGTCCAACATGATAAGATTCAGCCTGCAAAATTTTTAACAAATTAGGCCCCTCATCTCGTCTGATGCTGCTAAATCTTATCTCCACTGCATGATTCTGTCTCATATTGAGTACTGTTTTGTGATATGGTCGTTTGCTGCCACACTGAAACCTATGGAACAACTCTACGAAAAAGCCATCAAGGTATTCACCAAAAAACCATATTCCTCACATCACTGTCCAATTCTTGCAAGGTACAATTTTTCGAGTTTTGATCATTTTAAAACTTTTAAATACAGCTGCCTCATCTATAAAACCCTCAACAGGCTGGCTTATCCCCTGCTGGAGGATTTTTTAAATGGAGAGACAACACGCTCAGTACCAGATCTGCCTCCAGAGAGGACTGCGAGATACAGTTCAGACGACCCTTTATAGGCCAAAATTCCCTTACTGTAAAGGGCAGTGCAGGTTGGAACGGTCTCCCAACCTCAATCAGAGACAGTCCCACTCTCACTACTTTCAAAAAACAGCTTAAAGGATGGCTATTGACTCAGCCATATGCCTTTTCTGAGGCATCGCAGAATACATGCAACTCCCTTGTTGTAATAACCTTGTCTGATGGGCTGTAGCAGCGTGGGATTTTGATCTTATCCATATTGGGAAGTTCTTCCTCCCAGGTCTTCCAGGCTAACTTCATGTTTGCTGGGAGGTCCCACTCCCGCTCCTTCAATCACAGCTGTTGCACCAGAATCTTTGCTCAGGTGATGAAAGGGGTGAGGAAGCCAAGAAGATCATACTGGCTGGCTAGGACTTTGTAAATAGTCCAAAGAGTCAGGGAAAAGTACACGACTGATCAATACCTGTAACCAAGGCTGTCTGAAGAACAGTGCCAGACCAGTCCCAGGGTTCCTTCTTGGGGTTCTGTGGAGTTCTCGTTCAGCCAAAGCTCGGAGGAGGCAGACCGAGCATGTGGGGGCAAATGTTGGACAACCGCAGAACTATTGCTGGCCCACTGTCGGATCTCAAATCCACCTATGGCCAGGAGGGTACAGATTTGTTCCAGAAGTTCCTTAGCCTCATGAACAGAAGGGAGGCTATGTAGACAGTTGTCCACATAGAAGGACTGTAGGACAGACTGCAGGACATCCTTGTTACCTGGCGGTAAACTCTTCACATGGTACTGCAAGGCATATATGGCACAACAGGGACTGCAAGTGGTACCAAAAGGTAGAACCTGCCACTCATAGACACTGGCTGGTTCATCTTGTTCCATGTGTCTCCAGAGAGGTAGGAGGTAGGAATCGGATCTGATGAAACATGAATTTGATGTCTCTGCTAATGGCATAACGGTGCTGCCTGAAGCACAGAAGGACATCAATTAGTGATTGGCCCAGAACTGGACCAGGAAGAAGGTATTCATTCAGACTGTGGCCTTGGTATTTGAAAGAACAGTTGAAGACGAGGCAATGTTTGCAATTATGCTCCACGAGATGATGAGGGATGTACCAGGACTCACCGGACTGACTTCCTGAATGGTGAGACATTTAACATAGCCCTCCTGTACCAATTTCTCTATCTGATGCTCATAGATAGCGGCTCTATCAGGACTGCGGACAAACTGCCGCTCTGTGCGGTGAAGTGAGACCATCACTGCTGACTTGGAGGCTTGCAAGGTCGGGGCAGTTTTGAGCCGAAGCATTGGAGTGGCATATCTGTTGACACCAGCCACGGTTACACATGCCGTCTTGGATTCAAGCAGGGCCAGAGCTTCAAGGTCCTGCTTGGATCTAGTTATGGATTTGTTGCTCTGAAATGGGAGAACGTTGATCTGCCACAGCTTCTCCACATTGCGATGAAGATTTGACTGGACTGAGTAGGTCTCATGGAACAGGGTCTGGACTACGTTTACTGATTCAGGATGAACAGAGTCACGGTTTTGGGAACCGACGTGAAGCAGGGAAGGACCCTGAAGAGCCCAGCCTAAACGGGTGTGTACAGCAGCAGGACCCTCGCCGTGACCAAGTAGCACTCTCTCAATGGGACAAAGAAGATGGGGATGACTTCACCCAATAAGTAGAACAGGCTGAACCCTGTTGAATGGTCGGATGGGTAAGCCTTGCAGGTGCCTGAAGCAGCGGAAGACCTGCTCGGAATAGGTCTGCTCAGCCAAGCCGAGATGGGGAGAGGTGAAGGCTCCCTTAATAAGGAATTTCTTCCAAGGGTTTGAGAGGGATGAGATGTTGAAGGTCACCTTATTGCCTTCAAGGTTTTCAGTGCCTTGACGTACAGTTCGTAGAACAAGTGATTCTGCCGCCCCGTCAAGCTGAAGGTAAGACGCAGCAGTGGACAGTGGCATTGTTCTTTGGGAGCCATCATCAAGGATAGCGTAGGTCTCAAGCTCTTTACCTCTGTAGCTTAAGAGCACTTTAACCACCTTAAGAAGGACCTTTGGACTGTTGTAGGAGTGGATGAGGTAAGAGACTCCAGTAGGGGCTTTAGCCTGGTTAGCTTCATGCAGGATTCCAAGGTGCTTCCCACTGCATTTAGGACAGGGTTTCTTGAGGTCGCAGTGTAGGGCTCGGTGGTCACGGGCACACCGCCAGCAGCGGTTATTGGCACTGATCCAATTTCTAATATCATCAGGAGTCAGCTGACGGAATTCAGGGCATACGCTCAGGTGGTGGTCTTTAGTGCCACAGTATGGACATGTGAGTTTGGATTTACTGCTTGCATCCTTCGGGGCAGAAGGTGTCCGTGTGCTGCTTGCGCCATGTAATATGGTAGCTATGGGGTAGTTGGATGTAACTGGCGGTTTCCTTTCCCTTGCGTGTTGATTGCTTTGCTTCCACCGGCTATTGCTGACTTGTGATGTCACCATCTGACACTCCGCTTCAGCCTCCAACCAAGTTGCAAAATCCACAAGGTTGCGTGTAGCACCAGGTTGGGTGGAACGTACACAGTGAGCATAGTTGGCCACTTGTTCAGAGGGCAATTTAGCCAGAAGGTTCTGTACATGGGAAGCACAAGCTAACTCAGCTTGTCTTGCTGTGCTACCCAAAGACTGCAGCATACCCGCCAATGCTAGCCTGAGTGTCAGACTGAAGCTCCCAGAACCTTCAGTCTGACATTGCCTCCATTGAAGGCGATTTACAAAGGGGAGGGAATTTGATTTTTCCCTAACCAATCAGTAGAGATAAACGACTCACCCAGAATCTGACATCATTAGTATCCATGCATCGGGGGTGCCGAAAACAAGCGAGCATTGCCCATTTAAAATGCCTCCATTGTCGTGCACGCCCAGCTGCATCGCCATTAAATGCAGTTTAGCAGCTTCCTTAATTTGGTCCTCCATTAACGCGAGTAGTGGCGAAATACCTCGATAGCATCGTTAATGTGGTCTGTGGGATCTGTAGCGGTCACCATTGTTGCTATCCTCACCAGTTACCCACCGGCATACAGCTTGACATCAGCGTGGCGCTAATTGGCTAATCGCTAGACCCGCCCCCACCCCCGGCGTTCATTGGTCTGTCCATCGCTTGGACGAGATAAATCGCAAATTCATTGCAGTATGCCAGACCAGAGATGCAAGCCTACTCAGTTGAGTGGGTGGGGTCTATGGTCTGGAACCAGGCTACGTCAATGCTCTAACTCTGCTGGCTAAGTCACTGAAGCCCTTAGGGTCACCAGTGCAGAGGGGCAGAAGAGCTTGGATGACACTGATTTCACTTAGTACCAACTGATGGGCCGTAACGCTGTTGTAGGGCAGCCAGTGCATAGGAGTATGGGTATGGGCTGTGGGCATAAGAGAGAGCGAGGTGGCGAGCAGTATCGAGCTTCAGGTGATCAAGCAAAATATGATATTTAAAATGTTCAGGTTCCTCAGGGGATAGCAGGTTATTAAGGGCCATTTTAAGCATGGCAAACTCCTGTGGGTCATCATGAATGAAATGAGGGAACGATGGGCCTTCATGGTGTGGCCTAAAGGCAGCAGTCTGGTAAACAGGCCACGTCACAGGTGACACCAGGGGTTGGTGTTGCAGATAAGAGTAGAAGGGAGCAGCAGCTGCTTGCGAAGGTGGTGGCTGAGGAGGGATGCTTACTGCTGCAGATATGGGCTGAAGTGGAGGGACAGTACTCACCGCATGTGGTGGAGGGACAGAATGGGCCACAATTGGCACTTGTGGGGGTTGAGGAAGAAGAACAGCAGCAGTAGAAGCTTGAGTATGTTGAAGAAGAAGAAGAAGAACTTAGAGGTGAGGAGGGACAAGGGCACTAGCAGCACCTGGCACAATCAAAGCTGGAGAATGTGGGGCCCTCAGGTGAGGAAGCTGCAGGTTGGAGGACTCGACCAAAGGAGGCTGCACTGCCAGGTCAGCCACAGCAGGAGGTGCAGCAAATGAAGCTGAAAGGGCAGCAGGTGGGGTAACAGTCAGCATTGAAGCCAGAAAGGAGGTAACAGCAGGGCCTGTGAGCATATTTGGTTGTGGTGAGGAAACAATCTCTCTGGGGGGAGGCACATGCAAGGAAAAATTAGCCAAAGAGGCACTAGGGTGGATAGCCTCTATTAATCCTAATGACAGATTAGCTTGGGCTGCCGATGCTGAAGTGGGAGGCACTGTAGAGTTGATACAGTTATGCGGGTGTGCCACACCGGAAGCAGTAGGGTGGTGAAGGGAAGGGTTCAAACTCAACCCGGTGGGGCCTCGGGTATGGGTCTCCACCTGATCCTCAGAAGTCTGGGTGACCGGATGGGTTTCGGAATGCTGAGGTTCTGGTATAGGCAGCATAGATCTAGGTGGTGGAGGGAGGGATGCACGACTTGGAGCAGGTAGAGAATGGAGGCCATGCTGATCCCCAGATGTTTATGATGATGACGGTACAGTTAATCAGAAGAGGTGTACTTGGTTCATTCAGTAAGTAATAATTAGGCTAGCAACTTTAGCTACAGAGATGAAGGTCATGCTTGAACTAGCAGCCAGTCATGTTTCTAAATTTCCTACAGGTAAGCTGAGTGTAATGAACACCCAGATAACAGTAGTATGTTTTAGCAGAACCTCAGTGTTACTGTGACACTCAGACACATTGACTCTGACCGTGATTAAGAGTGTGTGTGTCTGTGTGTGTCTGTGTCTGTGTGTGTGTGTGTGTGTGTGTGTGTGTGTGTGTGTGTGTGTGTTGCGGCTCGTGGAGGGTGCCGCTAAGTGCGTCGCTAATGACGTTCTGTGTGAATTAAAGTGAGTGAAATGTGTGTGAAGATACATACGGTTGAGATACAAGAGTGACAGTAAATTGTGTGAAGCAGGATGAGCAGAGTGAATGTGTTAGGAGTATCGATGAGCTGTGTGTTATGTTGAGCAGGCTAATTGGATAAAGGCTGCTTCATGTTCATGCTTACTCTTGCTGATTTGCTTACGCCATAGCCTGACTTCATTCCGCTCCGTCAGTAAGATTAAAGGAGCATTTCATACATTTTGGTAATTGAAGTTTGTATCACGCTCAGTGTGTGAGTGTTTTATTGTCACTCTTGTGAAACCATTGTGAGAGTAATTCAGTACTAGGCTGCGGATTAAAAACAAAGGAAGTTAGATTAAATATGTTTATGGGTTTAATTCTGAGCCTTCTCTTTCAGATGGATGGGCTGGCATTGCAGATGGTGTCAGATGGACTGCAGAAGACGACCCTGGCTCTTGTAGCCATGCAGGTAAACAAAATAAACTCCCTAGAGAGGAATTAATATGCTGCGGTGTATGTTTAGCAATCGTGACAGTGAACGTTTTTTTCTTCTGTATTTCAGACAGTCCCAGGTCAGCATCTGAAGCAGTTCCTGGATGAAGTGGGACCTTTTACCGGAAACACCTTCTCTGGTGTAAAACTCGACAGGAAACGAGTGGATGATGATGACTTCCACAAAGTGAAAGATAAACTAATCAGTGACTTCTGTGACAACCTCACCACGCGGTTTGGCAACCTTGATGAGGGTGTCTTGAAGGTGGCTGCCACCATGTATGACCTAAGCAACTGGCCTGAGGACATCACTGACCTGGCCTGGCTGATTTTGAGACTTTTGTCACTCACTTTCAGAAAACTGATGGGTTACAGGGAGCTTTGTGGAACACCGTATTCCCGAACAGTCAATCTAAGTAACAAAACTTTTGAAAAAGCCAAATGAACTCAGATCTGTCTGTGATGGAGCGGCGCCATCACTGACTGCGGGCAGCGCACACACGCACCTACGCATGCACACACTCACACACGCACACACACACACACACACAATACCCACTCCCCTCCCGCTACCTTTCTGCCTCAAGAAACGACTCGTACATCTCTCCATTTTCCCTCTTTCCCCGCTGTTTAGTAGCGCAACCAACGGTGCACACTTGTGTACACTACATTCCTCTTTTATGCATACATTTCTCAGTTTATGGACACTGACTTACCGGGTGATGGTGTGATGAGTGTTCGCCTCGTGTCTCCTGTTTAGTCGGTCAAACCGGGGCGCACTGCTCTTCCGGTATAAATGTTTGAAGCGTTGCGCGTTTCCATGATCACATGACCTGTCACATGATTGACATTACTGTGATTTTTCTAATTTATTAATTTTCTGCAAATACATCGGTTTTTGGGGTTTAAAGTGAATATGTCTGAATATGTATAGAATTTCTGTTTATGATGTTTATGTATCCAGAGTGATTAACCCCTTATTTGAAGAAGGGTTGAATTTATTGTATTTTTTCCCATGTACTATTATGCCTGATGGGTATGGCTTCGGGTTTAAAAGAAGCAGTTCAGCTCAGGTAATGGCAGTCTTGATCTGGTTGCAGAGAAGGCAACATCACATCTTGGATTCACGTGTGTATTGGACTGTGAGGTTTTCCCCTCTTCTGAATTTTCCTGATTATTGAGGTTTGTTGAAGAACTCTTTTTTTTAAACAGTTTTTTTTTGTATTCAAACTTTTTGCATTTTTTTTCCTTATTGTATTTTTTTTTTTTGTAAAGGAGGCCAGCAAAATAAAAAGCCAAAACTTGATTTTCCGACTCTGCCTGTGTTTTTGGACTTTTTCTGAGAGTTGCCAATAGAACTCCGCTACACTGTCATTTTTCAGAACTATTAGGGTTTCCAATCCTTACTTCCTGTTTTTGACAAGTGGTTGCATTAAAAATCAATATGAAAAGGAAATATATCCTTAAGTTGTGTTTTCACCACCATTGGTAGGCTGAATTCTCGTCACGAGTGAATAAAGAAGCTAACTCTGAATCAGTCTATCCAAATTTTTTAAGATCAAATAACTCATGTTTGTCTTAGTATGCCATTTTGAGGAAATGAGATTCCCATGATCCTTTGCTAAAGAAAATAATAACATACTAGAGTGAAAAGAACACATCAGAATTCTTTAATGTTGAAATAATGATTGATATCTGGATGTTGCAATAGGTGCATAATTATTAGAATTATTAACTTCAGTGAGTGCATAATGAAGGGTTTATGAATATCAACAAGACACTGTTCCCACTTTAGATCCAGTCACTGTAAAGATGCATTATGAGCTGTTAATAAGTGCATATTAATAATTTATTAACATTTATGCGACGCTGTTCCCACTTTAGATCTGGTAGCTGCAAAGGATCATTACTTACTATTAATAAGTGCATAATTAGGCATTTATTAACTGTAATATGGCATTTATATTAACTTCTAATAGTCTCATTAATGTTAATAAACATCTTGTTAATATTGATAAATTGTCTATAAACTCTTAAGGATGTTCTAGTACCCAATAATATCTTATAAACCAATAATAAATGTGTTGTATACTATTATTAACACTCACTAGGTCTTATTAATGTTAATAAACACCTTATTAATTTCATCTGATAGGGTCTTATAGTGTCTTATAAACCAGTAATAAATGTGGTTATTATTCTATAATTAACCCTTATAAATGATAATTAATGTAAATAGACATCTTATTAATATTTAGTGTAGGTTTATAAACTGTTACCAAAGTTTATATTAAGTGTTTATAATGCTCCTATAAGCAATAATAACTGTCAAGTTATGTTGTAATAAACACTTCTATACTCTTATTAATGTTAATAAGCATCTTATACCATGCTCATTAACTGTTAATTTCTGCTGATTAAGCATTAATGAACGTTTATTACAGTACCTTAATATAAAGTGTTACCACGTACAAGTACCTCATCTGCGTAGTACTTGAGTTAATGTATTCGTTACATTCCACCACTGCTTACCAACAATTCCACAAATTCTCTCACACACATTTTATTAGCAGTGGTGGTGGCCTTTCTGAGTGCCTATTTTTCGGGGCGTAACAGCTGCACCCTGAAATAATTGAATTTTATTTTTGAAACTCAGCAGCACGCACTACATCTCATGTCACAAGGACCAACCAATCCATTAGCACCTGGAGGAAGATCAGCGCTGCATTCAGGATGTTAGGTAAATAGGCTTTGATCCGGTGCTTGTTAGGGTTGTTTAACAACCTCAGACGCAATGTGCTTCAGCCTTCTTGAAAGCTCTCACAGAAAATGCACAAGAGTTGCCATACTTCACGTTTTCCATAAGGTAAAAAAAAAACAAAAAAAAAAACACCAGCATGTGTACATCCCCTTACACAACTCATGTTTCTGCGCTGTGAATTCCTTGTGTTGAGAAAAAACTTCAGCTCAAAGCGGATCCCTGCTTTTTTCCCCCATTGTCAGATGATTTGAAAGGCGGGCTTTCTGTGATGGTCATAACAACAAGTGTTTGCTGACAGCCTATCACCCTTAACCAGAGCAACAGGTACAAGTACCCTCTGCCTGTCCATTTTAGGAACTAGATACTAATTGTGGAATTTAAAATAATGGTACAACTAAAAGACTCAGCAAGCACCTCGTGCTTTGCAACCAGCAAAACACTTTGTGTGATCGAGGCCACCGTTTCATCACTAGACTTAGTTAACCATAGCCATATTAAGTTATGTATATTGAGATGATTATGTATGTAAGTATATGGCAGAGGTGGGACAAAGTCATTATTTCAGTCACAAGTAAGTCTCAGAATATTACAATCAAATCAAGTCCTAAAACTTTGAGTGTTGAGTCTGAAACAAGTTGTGATGGGCTCTTAACCAGATGTAATGCAGTTTAATTAACAGAGAAAATCATTAAAGTTACAAAATTACAAATTCTTTCTTTCCAAATTTGTATTAATTTGGTAAAACAAGTTTGTTGGAAGATGATGTATTGCTGTCTGAAATTTTTGACCTACATGTTTTGCATAGTGCAGTTCAATTTTGTTGTTGTTAAGTGTTAAGTGTATATTGAAATCATCTTTGGTATCATTTTTTCATGGTTCTCTTCTGTAGCTTGATTGGATGCTGTCAGATTGGTTCAAACAAAGTGGATCTGGGAAATGAAGTGTTGATTTGCTGGAAATAAATGATGTTAATTTTATTCGATTCAGGGAATGACGGGAATTAACTTCCACACTTTTTAAATAACATACTTTTTAATCTTTGGGTTTGGAGGGAGGTATCAAGTATTTTCAAGATGAAAGTAGTCCAAGTGAAGTCCTTTTTTGATTTTGTCAAGTCAAGTCTAAAGTCATCAAATGCATTGCTCGAGTCTGACTCTGGTCTAAATCATGTGACTCAAGTCTGCACCTGTGGTATATGACCTGTCGTAGTAAACTCATGCACTCTTCCATAGCTCTGTGCTAAGGCTTGGTGTTAACTGCCTGATCTGTCTCATATTTCATAATTTTGCAGTGTCCTCTCATCCTCTCTATGGAGAGTATGAGCTTCTACTATCTGGGCCAAGATTTAAGGCCAGGTCTTGCCAGGTGAATAATTCTTGTATCCCTCAGGCCAACAAACATAAATACTCATGACTCACCTAATGATTACAGTCCAGGGTAACTGGTTGGATTAAATGGCACTGGCTAAACACAGGCCTTCTATACTGCCCTACAAAGCCTAAGTGCAGTAACTACGCAAAGCGTAAAACTGAGAAAAATGGCTTTAAAGTTTGGTTTTGAGACAGATTTTGTAATTACTGCAAATTTTATACCCTTTTTTTCTCTAAAACTGAGCAAAATTGAACTCTGAAACTTTGTCACAAGATAAAACAGATATCAAGGAGTTCATTTTTACTTATAACTCAGTTCTGACCAAAAATATAGTTACTGCACTTAGGCTTTGTAGGGCAGTATAGGTGTGTTTTATGTACACAAATCTCTGTGTTCTATGTTCTTCCTGGCTGCCAGGCACATTCCCCAGAGACAATGAAGTTAAAGATTAGATTAAAGAACATTACAGATAAGCTTTACATTACATCCCATATCTTTTTTTTACCTTGTTTCCCTCAGTGTTAATTTTGTTGATGAAAGCTATGACGAAAATGTTTCGTAACCAACCTTTTCTAAAAATAGATCTTGATAATAAAAACTAAGATGAAATCTAAGTTTCATTTTTGCTACAAGACAAGATGTGATGAAAATGTTAGTGGTGGAAATATCGGACTCCAAACCACCCCAGTCCTTCCTCAAGATTACGATCTGATGAAACCTATAGAACCACATCATCTGCAAAGGCTGGGGTACTTTTTAATGCTTTGCAATGGGAATGCCACAAACAGCAGCAGTGTAACGTGGTGCTGGGAGTGAATTCTGTGCTGAGCACTGCTGGTTGAGTGTTTTTTTCTGAGCATCAATAGATGTTCAACTTTAGGTAAAAATGTTGTGCTCGTTACTGTTACTTCAGCTGTTGGTGGAGGGACAAATGTCACTTTACATCTTACATGTGCAAGTGGTGAACAACAATGGAGAAGAAATCTATTATTGTTACTATACTCTATATGAATTAATATGTTTCCTCTCATGAACCAACACAAACCAGTGGGTCCGCCCTCTCTACGTGCATGCCTCAGCCGTCCCCTTATCCAAAGCAAGTACTCTACCTTGTGCCAACATGTTTACTTGTGTGGGTATTCAATATGATGGCAACCAGATGCAATCAACCTATCAGCTGAAAAAACGCAGTGCCTCCAAAATTTTCTCAAACTCTCCCAGGTGGGCCTTTACTGAAGGGCATCTAGCATTTTCAGCCAGAGGAAAAAGCTCTGGTGGACACAGGGCCCAAGTCCCGCCCCCTTTCACTCTGTGCTCCAATAACAGCTGAGCAAGCTTGGAACATGGCAGAACCTCAGTCAGCTTTTCCCTTTTCTGTTAAACTTTTATATGGTTTGTCTATATTCATTCATTCATTCATTCATTCATTCATTCATCTTCTAACCGCTTCATCCTCTTGAGGATCGCGGGGGGCTGGAGCCTATCCCAGCTGACATTGGGCGAGAGGGCAGGGCTGACACATAGAGACAGACACCCATTCACACTCACATTCACACCTATGGACAATTTAGAGTTATCAATTAACTTAGTCCCCAATCTGCATGTCTCTGGACTGTGGGAGGAAGCCGGAGTGCCCGGAGAGAACCCACGCTGACACGGGGAGAACATGCAAACTCCACAAAGAAGGGCTCCCACGCCCGGGATCGAACCGGCAACCCTCTTGCTGTGAGGCGAGAGTGCTAACCACCACACCACCGTGCCGCCCGGTTTGTCTATATTGAGAAATGAAATCAAAGTTTAAAAATAGTCACAATAGTCACATATATAGTCACAATCTTCACAGATACATTACACTGTATATTGTCACAGTTTAAGTTAATTAATGTTAGCAAAACACTAGCTAACATATAGCTTCATCAAGAAGAGTAAGGCTAAAGTCAGATCAGCAACATCAGCCAGGTTTGCTTCCTCCTTATTTCTGTGGTAATCTTTAAAAGACGTGGACGCGGACAGACTGGTTGGTTGCTGACATATTTTTAACATGATCTGAATCATCCTCAGATAGAAAAGATCAAGGCTATCGTTCCTTTGTTTATATCATCACTGAAATGCCGCACTGAAGTAACTCGCTATTGTGAAAAAAAAGATTAGGTCAGCACCATGGTCTGTGTAGTCTGAGGACTGGTGACAATGAACGCAGCTACATCTAGTTCTGAATAAACACAGGGATACAGTGGTGGAAAAAAGTTTTTGGACACCCCATGCATTTGAGAAATATTGCATTAAGAATCACTCTTAGGTCTTCAAGTGCAATTTCTTTTAGTACAGTCACAGCTAAAATACTAAATAAATCCTAAAAAAGCCATTAAAAACTTAAAATTGATTGGTTCCATAAAAATACATAAGAAATTTTGAGTATTGGGTCATTTTGGTACCAGTGATGAAGGTCGTTCTTTTTATTAAAAGGCACAATTTTTGTTGCCAAGCTTCATGTCTACATAAAGCTTTTGAAAGTTCTTCAGACACAAAAATGGCTAAAACAAGGAACCTAACGCAGGAAACACGCCTGAAGATAAAGATTCTCAGCCAGGAAGGGTACAGCTGCCGCCAGATAGCCAGGAAGTGCAGATGCAGTCCTTCAGCAGTTGGATACACTCTGCAGAAATACAGACGAACCAACAGCTTGGAAGACAAACCAAGATTTGTAGATTTGTAGATCTGTAGATTTTACAGCTGAATATTTTAATGCAATTATTATTCTTAAGCACTGTTTTATTTCCTTTATCCACATACCTGCAGCACATCTCTCTCCCTGTCTTCAATGACAACAAATTACAGGTTATATGTTATATGATCATTATTTCTAACAGCTTTTGTCTTAGAAGAATAAATAACATAAACCATTAATACACTCCTGCCACATTCCAGGAAAGTGAACATGCTAGTGAGCAGTTAAGTGAAAGCCATTGCTCAGGATCAGTAATGTTGTGTTTTCAGTGTTCCCATGGATCCTTAAAAAGTCTTAAAAGGTATTGAATTCATCTCGTCTCGTCTCGTCGTCCTCCGCTTATCCGGGTCTGGGTCGGGGGGGCAGCAGCCTCAGCAAAGAAGCCCAGACAGTCCTCTCCCCAGCCACCTCCGTCAGCTCTTCCAAGGGAATCCTGAGGTGTTCCCAGGCCAGCCGGGCGATGTAATCCCTCCAGTGTGTCCTGGGGCGGCGCCGAGGTCTCCTCCCAGTTGGACATGCCCGAAATACCTCCCGAGGGAGGTGTCTGGGAGGCATCCTTACCAGATGCCCGAACCACCTCAACTGGCTCCTCTCGATGTGCAGGAGCAGCGGCTCTACTCCGAGTCCCTCCCAGATATCCGAGCTCCTCACCCTATCTCTAAGGCTGAGCCCAGCCACCCTGCGGAGGAAACTCATTTCGGCTGCTTGTACTCGCGATCTCGTCCTTTCGGTCACTACCCAAAGGTACTGAATTCACTGATCTAAAAATTTTCAAAGGTCTTAAACATGCTAAGATAACGAATGCTAAGTGGGAATTTTTTTTAATGTTGCAATGTACTGTAAAATCTCAAAATAACTCTCTTTAAAAAAAAAAAAAAAAAAAAAGATTTACTAAATCCCTTTTACATTCAAGCTACAGCTGGTAATGTTTTCAATATGCGCTGAAAAGGGTCACTTTATGCACACAGCACTAAATGAGACAGATATTCTGTGGAAAAATCACATTCCTCAGTATACTCTATTGCCTTGAAGCTTTACTGTATGTGAACAGCATTCAGAGCTGAGGATTCTCAAAATGCAGCAAATTCATATTTGATCAGCACTGCCTAGTATGACAGTTTGACCGCAGTTCACTAGCAGTGGTTGACATGAGTAACAACTACATCAGAGACTACTGAGCTCTGATTGGTTGTTCCTGCTGTGTTGTGATCTGTTTCATGTTCTTCTCTCAGAATATTTTGAAAGTTTCATCAGATATGACAGACATGACTGAAACCAGTCATGCCTGTTTAGGGCTCTGTGTATTTTGTACAAAAAGTTTTTCAAACTCAGCATGATGGGAATCCCAAATGCAGAGAGAGAAACACAAAATCACCAAGAAAACTCACCAACAAAGGGCAGGTATTTTTCAGTCCTGTTCTACCCTCCTCTCCGCCATCAGACAAAAACAGTTTAGTAAGGACCACTTCAGTCAAAGAAAACTTGATTTCCATTAGCAGTATTATATTTCTTGCCATGGCTCTGCTCTGGGGGCTCTTTCCTTGGGCCTACATGGAAAGCCTAATGCGGAGAGAGCACACCTTTCTGCCCTTCCATACTCCTATGTGGAAAGTTTTAAGGCAGTGAGAGCAAACCTCCCTGCCCTTGCATGAGCGTACATGGAAAGCCTCAGGCAGAGAGAGCGGCAGCAAAGACCCTCCAGGGAACAGAACAGAGCCAGCATCAATGACAAACAGAAATGACATTGACAAGTCAGACACAACATGAAAAGGCGGAGCTGGATTGGAGGACGGTTGCAAAGTGGCTTGCAGAGGAGGGTCAAAGCAGTTTTAATAGGGGTGACCTGAATCAGATTTGCTAATTGAATCTAACTTGCGTTAAGCTGTAGGAGCCCTGGTTTGGTTCAACCAGAGAGCTCAAAGAGAGCCTGTGTGAGTTGAATGTGCTTCATGACACCAGCCTCTACATGGAGAAGAATAAAGTGGACAGTCTGGGCCTGAAGCAGAATGGCCCTCTCCTGGGGACACTACAGTCCTGTAGTACACTACAGAGTTTCCTCATCACAAGTAGGCTAAGTCACAAACACATTCTCCTCTCTGTAAAACTCTGGTTCTCACAGGTTTACACCAAATAACACTGAAATCAAAAAAATACACACAAACACACACTCTCACAACATCAAAGTGAGTTTTGAGGTGTAAACAAATGATACGTAATTTGTTTCTTGATCATCTAAGCTCAGAGGTCCATTTACAGTGGCATGCAAAAGTTTGGGCACCCCTTGTCAAAATTTCATTTACTGTGATTAGCTAAACAAGTAAAAGATGAACTGATATCCAAAAGGCAAAACGTTTAAAAGCAAAAACATAGGTTTTTAAAAGCAAAAATATTTCAACAATATTTCAAGGGAGATTACTTTTCTATTTCAATCTTTTACAAATTCAAAATAACAAAAAGGAAAAGAGGCTGAAGCAAAAGTTTGGGGCCCCTGCATGGTCCGTACTTAGTAGCGCTCCCTTTGGCAAGTATCAGCTTCTAAACGCTTTTTGTAACTTAACTAAGTTTTAGCAGAGTGTTTCTGTTCTTGTTTCTGATATTTTCACCCATCCTTCTTGCAAAAGCCTGCTAGTTCTTGTGATATTCTTGGGCCGTCTTGCATGCACTGCTCTTATGAGGTCTATCCACAGATTTTTAATGATGAGGTTGGGGGACTGTGAGGGCCATGGCAAAACCTTCAGCTTGCTCCTCTTGAGGTAGTCCATTGTGGATTTCGAGGTATTTAGGATCATTGTCCTGTTGTAGAAGCCATCCGCTTTTCATCTTCAGCTTTTTTACAGATGATGTGATGTTTGTGTCCAGAATTTGCTGGAATTTACCTGAATCCATTCTTCCCTCTACCCGTCAAATGTTCCCTGTGCCACTGGCTGCAAAACAAGCCCAAAGCATGATCGATCTACCCCTGTGTTTATCAGCTGGACAAGTGTTCTTTTCAAGAATTTCAAAGTTTTTTTTTCTAACCTTTGCTTATTGTATCCAAAAAGTTCTATTTTAACCTCAGCAGTTCACAGGACCTATTTCCAAAAAACATCAGACTTGTTTAAATGTTCCTTTGCAAACCGCTGATGCTGAATGTTGTGATGAGGACACAGGAGAGGTTTTCCTCTGATGACGCTTCCATGAAGGTCATATCACCAGTGTCTGTTATTGGCAGTAAATATTGGAACAGCCTACCTCTTGCGATTAGGGAATGTCCCACATATTACGCTTTTAAAAGCAACTTGAAGAGATGGCTTAAGGCAAATAAGATGTACCTTGTTATGTAGTCATAACTAACCTGCTTGTAGCCTCCATCCTGCTTTTTCTATTGTTTCCTCGCTTTATGTGTGCTATCCAACCAGACCAAACAGATATGTGACCATCATGCTTAATCATGTTAAAGTGAACAATGTGCAATTATTATCATGGGCAATTGTGCAATTACTATGGACAATATGCAATTAATAACAGCACAAAGCACTGTCTGTCTTTTGTTGGGGAACCATCTCAGGACGTGGTCTGGCTTCTATACTGGGATGTGCCGGTGACAAGCCAAGCCTGTCCTTGTGTACATACATACAACTTGTAATCTATGGGCCAGATCCACAAAGAATGGATTGCTCCTGCTAATAGCGCCATTATTTGCGCAGAATTAGCTCACGCAATCTGCCCTGTTTTAGCGCCTTATCCTCAAAAGAATTTGCTCTAATCATATGCTGGCGCTAACACGCCCACAAAGTTTGGCAGCTGAGCGCAATTTGCGGCACATGGCCTTGCTGATGGATGACTGTGAGAGGCCTGAGACGCCTGCAATGGGGTTCTGGAAAGAGCCAGATGCAAGAACCTGTAGTGTCGACACTAGAGATGCGTGGATGGCAGTTATAACCGCCAGGTCAATCGGGTGATAAAAATGAACAATCTGATTAATGGCGGATGGGTTATGGGCGGGTGAAAATAATAGCCTAATAATAACTTTTATTTAAATTGCACCCTTTAAAAACAAAGTTTACAAATTGCTTTGACAAACATTAATGAGGGGAAAATGTATTGCATGCTCTAAAATGTGAAATGAGCCTACTTGTATCATGTGCAATACAATAGGCCTTCTATATCATCATGCTTATATCCCGCTGATAAATAATGTATGATTGGCTGGGCAAGCATACTCTTTAAATGTGTCATGTGGAAGGGTTTATTTAACACAGTGATCCCCGCAGCAGCAGAAATGAGTGTCTCCTCATTAAGAGTGCGTGTCTCCTCAATGTGCGCCTTTACGCATGGAGTAATGGCGCCATTTCGGTCAGGATCTAATCTTTCCTGATAATATAAACATGCGGGTGCGGGTGGATGCGGGTCTGTAATTACAGAAAATTAATTTGCTCGGATGGGTGGTGGATGGATGATTGATGGATAGATGCGGATTCGGATGCCGTCAGAGCCCATCCGCGCATCACTAGTAGACACTAATTTGACAATGCCAGGTAAAGCATGGGATCTCTGGGTGGCAGGCTCAATGTCATCCTTGATGTCACCTAGTAGCGCAAGGATCATGCGGCCTGGCAACCGGTATCTGCAAATGATTTCATTGTCACTTAAATCAAAAAGTGATACTCTCTTCCGATAAATCCTTTCTGGTGCAACAATGAAGTAAATAAGAACATGAGCAAAAGAAACCAAAATACCATTAAACATATAGGCCTAATAACAAACTCAACAAATTTACATACAAAATAAATCACATGAACAGGAAGTCAGTTGATAAATCAATAAAAGCTAGTGGCAATGTAAGAGTCCAGACGCCAGAAGAGCTAAATGGCCACGGGGAGTCAAAGGCCCAAACAATGCCACAAAACCCAAGGACCACGACAGGGTCCGGGAGACCCAAACAGGCCACCAAGAGAAGAGCAGAGCCAAAACAGCAGCGCCGTCCAGGAAACGGTGGCAGTAAATTCAACCACTTCGAGCCTCACTGGCACAGCCTCACAGAGGGCCAGAGGAGAGATACTCTAGGGCTGCAGCACAAAATAACTACAATCAGCCAGGAGCGGACAAACAGATCAAAGAGAAAAGAGGCGGACAACAACGACTTACCACCTGGAGACACAACCACACTCAGGAGGGCTCCCAGCGGGGCAAACCCAGCCCCATGCCACCAACAGTCTGCCACAATGCGTCAAGAGGAAGATCGTGTCACCATTACCCAATCTGGCACATTAAATGGGAGAAGGAAGCATCGGTGCACACCTTACCTGTGTGCCGCGAGAGGAAGTGTGCGCCTCAATGGCAGACGCGCCAACAAGCACTACAACACAGCCACGCCAGCTCCACCACACCTGCACAAGGTCCGACACACCAGGCCACAGCCACCACGGGGGACCAGCAGATCCGGGAAGGAGAAAGAGGGAGGCGCGCACGGTACGGCCACGCTATATAGCGGCGTGGTGCGGCGCAGCGCCGCCCATCAATCAGTGCTTCAGATAAAATCAATACAGCGCCCTGCTGCGAGAGGGAGTACACAGTGCTCCGGCTACACAGTCAAACAGGTGTTTTGATTTGCCTTTCTAGCAATCCTATGAGCAGCTCTCTCAGAAAGTTTTCTTGGTCTTCCAGCCCTCAACCTGACCTCCACAGTTCCTGTTATTTCTTAATTAAATTACAAGTTGAGGAAACAGCTACCTGAAAATACTTTGATATCTTCTCCTGCTTTGTGGGCATCAATTATTTTAGTTTTCAGTGTGCTAGGCAGTTACTTAGAGGAGCCCATAGCTCCTGATTGTTGGGACAAGGTCTCAGGAGTCAGAATACTTATAAAACTTTGAAATTTGCATCACCTAAATAAGCCATAGTCCTAACAGGCTAATTATGGTCTGAGACTCTGGTTAAAGTTGTCTGAAAGCTCAAATGTCTTAGGGTGCGCAGACTTTTGCATGGTGCTCCTTTCCTTTTCATTTTGAGTCTCTTCTTGGTTGGTACAAGTTGAGTGACATTTTCCAGGTGAAGGCCAGGGGGCCCCCTGACACTTTGTGCCCAAAAGACCCATTCAGTAATTCATCCATGGGTCTGACAGATTAGCTAAAACTGACACCAGCTGGGTGCTCAACACGGCTTGACAAATTCTATACAGGCTTGGACTTAGAGGACTCAGGAGCTGGAGGGTTGAGGTTTACCTCAGACTTGTCTCTTAAATGACTTGACTACATTTTGTGCTCCTAAAGCCTAGTTCAGACCAAAGATTTGCAACAAGATGAGTTGAAAAAGGCAACTACTTGCAATGTGCCATTCTGCAACATTGTAAAAACCTGCCGGATCACACCACTGCAATTAGATGAGATGGTGTATCATCTCTATGAAACAACTCTTTGTACTTTCATTCTGATTTCCAGTTTTTCAGGCTTATTTTGTGGCTCAATATAATTTGTAGCTTCTTAAAATATGAATGCGGATAGTGACAGCTCCGTTTGCAGTAGTGATCAAATGGCGAAAAACAGAAGCAAAACGAGCATCAGATGGACTGTATTCTTAATCAGTACACCACAATAATGTAAATAACCAACACCAATTATTCAGTCAACGAAAATGTGTGTGTGTGGGCAGGGCATAAGTACATACAGTGAGCAGCAGCAGGGACCCACCATCTGACACTGGCACACTGTGAGGATGGAAACAGAGGGCTCTGCTGGGACGGAACACCTGCTGCAACAAAGCTAACACACTGTCTGCGGTCATTTTAACTTGACCAACGGACTTCACCACAAGCCGACTGACTGTTGAAACAGGTGACATGCTTTATGCTCTAAATGCTTTATGTCGCCGGTGATTTGACCAGCTGAGATAGCCAACTTGAGTCGAGCTCAGACCGGCTAGTTCACACCGCTCCAACTTTTCTCTGCAACATTTTAAAACAGTTTTGTTTCGTTGCAAATCTTTGATTTTAACTTGGCTTCATAAGTTCCACACAAACTTCCTGTCATTTAAACCTAAGAAAATGACAGCCTTCCTCCAGTCATTTAGGTAAATGTAGAGTTACATTCTTATTGTTCTCTGTATTAATGGTTAATATCAAATAGAAAAAACATTGTGGTCTAGTTTAGCATGACTTAATTTCTTCTGTGGAAAGCAACGCTCTGTAGCTCTGCAGTGTGTGTGTGTGTGTGTGTGTGTGTGTGTGCGTGTGTGGCTTTGGAGGCAACAATAGGAGATAAAGGAGACAGTACAGGAAACGAGCTGGATAACTCAGGAAACCTGCTTCCTGTTATTTTGCTCCCAGTAACCATGGGGGCAGTTATGGGTCATGTGACTGGCCTGGAGGCAGAGCTACATGGGCCACAAAACCAGCTCTATTTAGTCTCATGTCATCTGACAGCAACAAGTAATGAGCTTCCTCTGTGGCCATCACCAGAAAACCTTTGAAACTGAAAAGATTTTTTTCACTGACTTTGTTTACTCAGTGAAGACATATTCTAGTGACTGAATAAATATGCTCATGTTGGGATTCACTAGACCACAAATGTTTTGTCATTTGTTAAAATCTAAATTGGACATGTGAAGACCTCTCCCTTTGAGTCTTGCCATCTCAAATGGTAAGAGACCCCATGTTCTTTGCTCTTCAAACAAGGCACAGTTATATTGCCCTTCTCTCCCCAGGATGCCCCATTCTGTGACCAGTGAGAGACCAGTCTTCAAACTTGATTGGACAGTACTTTTACAGTGTCATGTGATTCTGTGATATCACCGTGCAACTCTAGAAGCTCTGCTCCCTTCACTCTCAGTCTATCTCTTGCTCTTGGGCTCTGACCAGCTAAACCACTAAAGGGAGAGCAATTGCTCTACAGACTTTTACTCTCTCTCTCCTGGACCATGACCTGCATGCCCACAGCAGCGCCAGAACCTGGATAGCAGCAAAGTCAGTATACCAAACACAAGGTTTGAAACTAACTTTCCAGCAACAAGGAGAACCAAGTTGAGTTAGCACCCCAGCATCAAACTCTGCACAGACCCCGAGCAACCGGCTTCCTCGGATCTGCACCTCAAGAACAAGGACACAAC
Source organism: Epinephelus fuscoguttatus (assembly GCF_011397635.1). Classification (NCBI taxonomy): domain Eukaryota; kingdom Metazoa; phylum Chordata; class Actinopteri; order Perciformes; family Serranidae; genus Epinephelus; species Epinephelus fuscoguttatus. The sequence goes on along the minus strand of NC_064770.1, from coordinate 76,691 downwards.
AAAGACTGCACCTGGAACCACAGCTCTTTCCAGCCTTTCTTTTGCCTGCTTACAAAAGTTACACACCACAAAGCGACTCTTTCTTCAATCCATTCAAGGATTGATAATGTAACAACTGGGCATAGCTTTATCACAGCTGTACAGGCTAAGTAAGACTGTTTAACTTGTTCAATGTGATTTAATGCTGTTTACTGAGTTATTGTTGTGATTGTTTACAGTTAGGTTATTGGTTAGTTGGCTTCGCCAAAGCTAAGTGAGGTTAGTTTGCAAGTCCTGCATGCAACTAAACATCCACTGCACTAATCCAGACCCTTTGCAAACCAGATCACATTTACATAGACTCACTTACTAATTGGTTTTCAACAGAGCTATACCCTAAAGAGGCATCTCTTCTTTTCCTTTGTCTTTGTCCTGACCACACAGCAAGGCAAGACCTTCCCCGATGTGAAGCCAGCTTTGATCGGCCACCTTGTAGTTCTGTGTTTTCAGCCATTTTGTTTTGTAGGCCAAAACATTTGTTTCACACCCACCTTTGTCTCTCTCACACAGCATTATTTGTCATCATTGGAGGCAATGTCAATGCAGAGAGATATCGAGATGAAATTCTCCAACCAGTGGCAATCCCATATCTCTCACACACACACACACACACACACACACACATGCTTGTGTATAGTTAGTTAGAATTTGTGTGTTTTGTTTTGTTTTGCTTCCTTTATGTATAACTATATTTTTGGAATCATACCTGCTGTCTGTTTAATGTTGCACAAGAGTGAATGAATAGTCAACCTCTGCTATGTCAAGATATCTGAAATGCTTCAGACTTTACTATTAATGTGGTTATGGTTATTAATTTAATTATTAATCAAAATTCCAAATTGATAGTTTAGTGAACTTTTTGAGACTGATATCACTAATTGGCTATTATTTTTCCCTTCTTGGGAATGGTGCCCCACGATGTGATTTAATGTAAATTAAGTCACATCATTTAACATAATAATTGTCATTAATAATTATTAATAATTTCAGATAGCCAAATTGATACTTTAATTGGAGATCTAGTACAAGGTTAGGCCTATGGGCTTAAGTCTCAAAAAGGGTGTCGCCATGTAAAACACAGCACTGGTGCCTAGATCACAACATATTGGTGTTCCCGTGTGACACATAGTATTGTTATAGATTTCCAAAATATAGTATCCCCGCTTTCTGTAATACCATAGATTCCCTGCACTCATACAATGTGTGTACTACAGAGTAAAAAGATGTAAGTTATATATGTGTATATCCTAAGCACAAAAAGTAAGGAAATTTGTGTTTGGTAGATTATTTCTTTGTTGTAACAATGCTTCTTGGCAATAAATCTTATAACATTGGAAAGCCTGTTTATTTCCCTTTTAAACGGTGCCAAATTTGTAAGGAACACGCATTTGTGGGATGAGCAGCAGAGCTGAGTATGTGGGTTGCGCCCATGAAAAATTTGCCAAATCTTCTCTGCCACTGCCAAACAGCTTTTTTTTTTTTGCTGTTGACTCTTGGTGTTTGGTGTTGTTTGGTGGATTGGATGATTGAAGTCTGAAGAAGCAAGACATATTGGCAATTTAACAATTTATTCATTTAACATACAGGAGCCTCAGTAGCATGTGGAAGAATCGTACACAGCCACAACAGCCTGGTCACACACTGCTGTGGGATGGTATCCCATTCTTTAACCAACATTTGTCGCAAGTCAGCCAACATGGTTTTGTTGGTTACTCTGGCACAAACAGCGAGCCCAAGCTGATACCACAATTGTTCAATGGGGTTGAGGTCAGGACTGCTGGCAGGCCATTCTATCCTTTCCACTCCCAAATTCTGGAGGAAGTCTCTGATAACCCCTGATCTGGGGGTTGTCATCATGGAGGATGGAGTTCGGTCCCAGACTGTGGAGATATGGGATTGCCACTGGTTGCAGAATTTCATCACGATATCTCTCTGCATTGAGATTACCTCCAATGATGACAAGCCTTGTTTTTCCAGTGAGAAAGATGCCACCCCACACCATCACACTGCCTCCAACAAAAGATGTTACTCTATCGGTGCAGCAATCATGATGGGGAGGTGGAGGGTATGCACAGCAGCAGCATGAAAAGACTGCGGGCAGAAAAAGAACCATATTTAAAATGAGGGGCAGTGAGATGATAGGCTGACAGAGAAGGTGTGTCACTGTGCTATTGGTTGATTGTAGATCAGCTTGTAGATCAGATTGTAGATCAGCTGTAGAACAGCTGATGACTCTTACGTGATGGCGTATTGCGGTAAGCGAGTCGTGTCATTTCTGGTGTTTCTGTGACAGCGTCTCTGTGCTGCTCTAGTGAATTCTAATAGCCTGCTTTCTGCTTTCTCACTTCAGTTGCTTTAACATCTACTTCAAGTCTTAACCCACACTAGTTCTGTTTAAGCACTTATAGCTCTCCTCCTTTTTACGACTTCCCTGCTAATCTCTTAGCTGTTGTTTGCACGTTACTAGCCTTGGTAGCTACATTAGCTTAACAGTTAGCGATGGCTTCTCCCTCTGCTCTTTCTTGCTCGGTGTGCCAAATGTTTAGCTATGCCTCTGCCTCCTTTAGCGACAGTGGTAATTGTAACAAGTGTAGTTTTTTTGCTGTGTTGGAGGCGAGGCTTAGTGAATTAGAAGCGCGGCTCTGCACCATGGAAAACCATTCAGTAGCTGTGGTAGTTAGCCAGTCCCATGTAGCCGGTGTGGAGCCACATAGCATAGCCTCCGCTAGCGGTCCTCTGGTAACACCCGTTCAGCCGGGAGGTTGGGTAACTGTTCGCCAGAGGCACAGCTCCAAGCTGAAGCCCATGGCTCACCACCAGCCTGTTCATGTTTCCAACCGCTTTTCCCCACTCAGCGACACACCCACTGACGATAAAATTCTGGTTATTGGCAGCTCTATTCTGAGGAACGTGAAGTTAGCAACACCAGCGGCCATAGTCAAATGTATCCCTGGAGCCAGAGTGGGCGACACTGAATCAAATTTAAAACTGCTGGCTAAAGCTAAACGTAGATTCAGTAAGATTGTTATTCACGTCGGTGGCAATGACACCCGGTTACGCCAATTGGTGGTCACTAAAATTAATGTTGCCTCAGTGTGTGAATATGCAAAAACGATGTCAGACTCCGTAGTTTTCTCTGGATCCCTCCCAAATCTGACCACTGATGACATGTTTAGCCACATGTCATCATTTAATCGTTGGTTGTCCAGGTGGTGTCCAGCAAACAATGTGGGTTTCGTTAATAATTGGCAAACTTTCTGGGGAAAACCTGGTCTTATTAGGAGAGACAGCATTCATCCCACTTTGGATGGAGCTGCTCTCATTTCTAGGAACCTGGCATATTTTATTAGTAATTCAAATCCCTAACAACCCAGAGTTGAGATCAGGACTCAGAGTCACAGTCCTATACGCTTCTCTGAGCTTCTAGTGCCATTACCCACCCACAGTTTTCATAGTTTTATACAAACGGTGTCTGTCCCCTGACCACCTAAATTATCAAAATCTAAAATTAAACAAAGAGGAGTTGTGCATAACAACCTCATAAAAATTAAAACCTCTTCTGTGACAGAAAGACAAAACAGGAGAATTAAATGCGGACTGTTAAATATCAGGTCTTTATCGTCTAAACCAGTGTTAGCAAACAAATTAATTTCAGATAATCATATTGATTTACTCAGTCTCACCGAAACCGGGCTGTGTCCAGATGAATATGTTAGTCTAAATGAATCCACTCCTCCCAGTCATAATAATACCCACATTCCTCGAGGCAGCGGCTGAGGAGGGGGAGTTGCAGCCATTTTTAACTCTAGTTTGTTAATCAGCCCTAAACCTATACTAGACTATAATTCATTTGAAAGCATCGTTCTTAGTCTTTTACATCCGACCTGGAAAACCTTGCAGCCACTTTTATTTGTTATAGTGTACCGTGCTCCTGGCCCGTATTCTGAATTCTCAGAGTTTTTATCCAGTTTAGTTCTTAAATCAGATAAAGTTATTATTGTAGGCGATTTTAACATTCATGTCGGCGTTGATAATGACTCCCTGGCTACCGCGTTTATCTCATTATTAGACTCCATTGGCTTCAGTCAGGGTGTACATGAACTGTTTTAACCATACCCTCGATCTAGTTCTGACGTATGGAATTGAAATTGATAACTAAAAGTCTTTCCACAGAATCCCTCGCTATCGGATCATTATTTGATTACTTTTGATTTCTTTTTACTCGATTACACGCCACTCAGCAGCAGTTACTATACTAGATGTTTATCAGATAGTGCTGTCGCAAAATTTAAGGAAATGATTACTCCGTCGTTAAATTCAATACCAAGTCCTTCAGTAACAGAGGTTTCCCGTGCCGACTTTAACCTCTCCCAAATTGATCATCTTGTCGATAGCGCCGTAGGCTCGCTGCGAACAACACTCGACTCTGTAGCTCCTCTTAAAAAGAAGTTAGCAAAGCAAAGAAAGTTTGCTCCTTGGTATAACTCAAACCCGTAAGTTAAAACAAATATCGCGAAAATTTGAAAGGAACTGGCGATTAACCAAACTGGAAGAATCTCGTTTAATCTGGGCAGACAGTCTCAAAACGTATAAGAGGGGCCTCCGCAATGCCAGAGCAAACTATTACTCAGCATTAATAGAAGAAAACAAGAATAACCCCAGGTTTCTTTTCAGCACTGTAGCCAGGCTGACTGAGAGTCAAAGCTCTGCTGAACCTTGTATTCCTTTAACCCTTAGCAGTAATGATTTTATGACAAAATTCTAACTATTAGAGGCAAAATTCATGACCTCCTGTCCTCAGATAGTACCTATCTTACCTCAAACACAGCTGTAAGACCTAATATATATTTAGATTGCTTCTCCCCAATTTCTCTTCAAGAATTGACCGCAGTGATTTCTTCATCGAAATCATCAACGTGTCTCTTAGACCCCATCCCAACTAGGCTACTTAAGGAGGTCTTACCTTTGGTTGACACTCATATATTAGATATGATCAATATATCCTTATTAACAGGCTATGTACCACAGTCTTTTAAGGCAGCTGTAATTAAACCTCTCCTAAAAAAGCCCACCCTGGATCCAGAGGTGTTAGCCAACTATAGACCAATATCTAATCTTCCCTTTCTTTCAAAGATCCTTGAGAAAGTAGTCGCAGACCAGCTGTGTGATTTTCTCCATGATAATAATTTATTTGAGGAATTTCAGTCAGGATTTAGAGTGCATCATAGCATCATAGCACTGAGACAGCACTAGCTAAAATTACAAATGACCTTCTGATTGCTTCAGACAAAGGACTCGTCTCTGTACTTGTTTTATTAGATCTTAGTGCAGTGTTTGACACAATTGACCATCAAATTCTGCTACAGAGACTGGAACACTTAATTGGCCTAAAAGGTTCTGCACTAAGATGGTTTAAAACTTACTTATCTGATCGTTTTCAGTTTGCTCACGTTCATCATGAATCATCCTTAGGTACTAAAGTTTGTTTTGGAGTTCCGCAAGGTTCTATGCTCGGACCGATCCTATTTACTCTATATATGCTTCCTTTAGGTCACATCATTAGAAATCATTCTGTAAATTTCCATTGTTATGCGGATGATACACAGTTGTATTTATCTATGAAGCCAGAAGAAAGTAATCAATTAACTAAACTTCATAATTGCCTTAAAGACCTTGATGAGCACCAATTTCCTGGTGTTAAATTCAGACAAAACTGAAGTTATTGTTCTTGGCCCCAAACAACTCAGAGACTCTTTATCTGATGACATAGTTTCTCTAGATGGCATTGCTCTGGCCTCTAGCGCTACCGTAAGAAACCTCGGAGTAATATTTGATCAAGATTTGTCTTTTAATTCTCATTTAAAACAAACCTCACGGACTGCATTTTTTCATCTGCGTAATATTGTGAAAATTAGGCCTATCTTGACCCGAAAAGATGCAGAAAAATTTGTCCACGCTTTTGTTACCTCAAGGCTGGATTACTGTAACTCTATTATCAGGTAGCTCTAGTAAGTCCTTAAAAACTCTCCAGCTAATTCAGAATGCAGCAGCATGTGTACTAACAGGAACTAAGAAACAAGATCATATTTCTCCTGTTTTAGCTTCTCTGCACTGGCTCCCTGTAAAGAATTGAATTTAAAATCCTACTGTTAACTTATAAAGCTCTAAATGGTGAAGCTCCGTCATATCTTAGCAGAGCTCATCGTGCCATATTATCCCACCAGAACACTGCGCTCGGAGAATGCAGGGTTACTCGTGGTCCCTAAAGTCTCCAAAAGTAGATCAGGAGCCAGAGCCTTCAGCTATCAGGCTCCTCTCCTGCAGAATCATCTTCCTGTTGCAGTCCGGGAGGCAGACACCGTCTCCACATTTAAGACTAGACTTAAGACTTTCCTCTTTGATAAAGCTTATAGTTAGGGCTGGCTCAGGCTTGCCTTGTACCAGCCCCTAGTTAGGCTGACTTAGGCCTAGTCTGCCGGAGGACCCCCTATGATACACCGGGCACCTTCTCTCCTTCTTTCTCTCTCTCTCTGTCTCTCTCTCTCTGTCTCTCGTATCCTATTACTGCATCTTGCTAACCATTCTGCATGCATTCTGGATGTCACTAACTCTGCTTCTTTTCCGGAGCCTTTGTGCTCCACTGTCTCTCAGGTTAACTCGTATTGCAGCGGTGCCTGGATAGTGTGACATGTGTGGTTGTGCTGCTGCCGTGGTCCCGCCAGATGCCTCCTGCTGCTGCTGTTATCATTAGTCATACTTCTACTGTTATTATACACATATGATTATTGTCACACATGTATCATCAGATATGTATATCAGATATTAATACATTATTATTAATTATAATATTATTTCTTTCATTTAATTTAATTTCATTGCTCCTCTGAGAAAGGTCACCTCCTCCGAGAACCGTCACTCCTCTGAGAACCGTCACCTTATCGTGGTGGAGGAGTTTGAGTGCCCTAATGACCCCAGGAGCTATGCTGTTGGGGGCATTTTGCCCCTGGTAGGGTTTCCCATGGCAGATTGGTTCTGGGTGAAGGGTCAGACGAAGAACGGTTCAAAAGACCCTTCATGATGGATACGAACAAGGTCATGTGTACCCGGCCCGGAGGGTTACCGGGGCCCCGCCCTGGAGCCAGGCCTGGGGTTGGGGCCCGTGGGCGAGCGCCTGGTGGTCGGGCCTTTGCCCATGGGGACCGGCCGGGCCCAGCCCGAACCCTCTACATGGGCTTGTCCCCCTGTAGGCCCACCACCCGCAGAGGGATCCAGAAGGGTTCGGTGCAATGTGGATTGGGCAGCAGACCAAGGCGGGGGCCTTGGTGGTCCGATCCGCGGTTACAGAAGTTGGCTCTTGGGACACGGAATGTCAACTCTCTGGCGGGGAAGGAGCCGGAGCTTGTGGAAGAGGTTGAGCACTACCGGCTAGATATAGTCGGCCTCACCTCGACACATAGTTCCGGGTCGGGAACCCTAGTCCTTGAGAGGGGTTGGACTCCCTCCTTCGCTGGAGTTGCTCCGGGTGAGAGGCGGAGGGCCGGGGTGGGCTTCCTGATAGCCCCCAGACTCTCTGCCTGTACGTTGGGGTTTACCCCGGTAGACGAAAGGGTTGCTTCCCTGCGCCTTCGGGTCGGGGAACGGGTCCTGACTGTTGTCTGTGCTTATGCACCGAACAACAGTTCAGAGTACCCACCCTTTTTGGAGTCCCTGGGACGGGTGCTGGACGGTGCCCCGACCGGGGACTCCATTGTTCTGCTGGGGGACTTCAATGCTCACGTGGGCAATGACAGCGGGACCTGGAGGGGCGTGATTGGGAGGAACGGCCTGCCCCTTCTGAACCCGAGTGGTGTTCAGTTATTGGACTTCTGTGCAGGTCGCAGTTTGGCCATAACTAACACCATGTTCAAACATAAAGATGTCCATCGGTGCACGTGGCAAGAGGACAGCCTAGGTCGCAGGTCAATGATCGACTTTGTAGTCGTATCATTTGACCTGCGGCCATATGTTCTGGACACTCGGGTGAAGAGAGGAGCAGAGCTGTCAACTGATCACCACTTGGTGGTGAGTTGGATCAGATGGTGGGGGAAGACGCTGCGCAGACCTGGCAGGCCCAAACTAACAGTGAGGGTCTGCTGGGAACGCCTGGCGGAAGAACCTGTGCAGATGATCTTCAACTCCCTCCTCCGGGAGAGCTTCGACCGCGTCCCGAGGGCAGACGGGAACATTGAGTCTGAATGGGCCTTGTTCTGCTCTGCCATTGTCAAGGCGGCGGTTGTGAGCTGTGGCCGCAAGGCCGCTGGGGCCAGTCGTGGCGGTAATCACCAGAGGTGAGGGGAGCCGTCAGGCTGAAGAAGGAGGCCTACAGGGCATGGTTGGTCTGTGGGTCTCCGGAAGCAGCTGATGGGTACCGGTGGGCCAAGCGGAGCGCAGCGGCGGCAGTCGTTGAGGCAAAAACTCGGGCGTGGGAGGAGTTTGGTGAGGCCATGGAGGAAGACTATCGATCGGCTCCAAAGAGGTTCTGGCAAACCGTCCGGCACCTCAGAGGGGGCAACTTGCTCACACTGTTTACAGTGGGGGCGGGGAGCTGCTGACGTCTGGGGACATTGACCTTCCACCGCCCGACATTGTCGGGCGGTGGAAGGTCAATGTCCCACCAATCCTCAATCCCACCAACACGTATTCCAGTGAGGAAACAGAGACAGGGGTCTCGGGGGCGGGTCGTCCAATTTCTGGGGCAGAAGTTGCTGAGGTAGTGAAACAACTCCGAGGCGGCGGAGCCCCGGGGGTGGATGAGATTCGTCCTGGATATCTCAAGGCTCTGGATGTTGTAGGGCTGTCCTGGCTGACACGCCTCTGCAACATTGCGTGGACATCGGGGGCAGTGCCTCTGGAGTGGCAGACTGGGGTGGTGGTCTCCATTTTCAAGAAAGGGGACCAGAGGGTGTGTTCCAAATACAGGGGGATCACACTCCTCAGCCTACCCGGTAAGTTTTACTCCAGGGTGCTGGAGAAGAGGGTCCGGTCGATAGTTGAACCTCGGATTGAGGAGGAGCAATGTGGTTTTCGTCCCGGACGCGGAACTGTGGACTAGCTCTTTACCCTCGCCAGGGTGCTGGAGGGGGCATGGGAGTTTGCCCAACCAGTCCACATGTGTTTTGTGGATTTGGAGAACGCTTACGACCATGTCCCCAGGGGCATCCTGTGGGGGGTGCTCCGGGAGTATGGGGTTGGTGGCCTTGCTAGGGACCATCCAGTCCCTGTACCAAAGGAGCATGAGTCTGGTTCGCGTGGCTGGCAGTAAGTCGGACCTGTTCCCGGTGAGGGTTGGACTCCGCCAGGGCTGCCCTTTGTCACCGGTTCTGTTCATAACTTTTATGGACAGAATTTCTAGGCACAGCCGAGTGGTGGAGGGTGTCAGGTTCGGTGACGGGAGGATCTCGTCCCTGCTTTTTGCGGATGACGTGGTCCTCCTAGCTCCATCGAACAGTGACCTCCAGCTCTCGCTGGGGCGGTTCGCAGCCGAGTGTGAAGCGGCTGGGATGAGAATCAGCACCTCCAAGTCTGAGGCCATGGTCCTCAGCCGGAAAAGGGTGGATTGCCCACTCCAGGTCAGGGGGGAGGTCCTGCCTCAGGTGGAGGAGTTTAAGTATCTCGGGATCTTGTTCACGAGTGAGGGTAGCGGGAGGGATGGAGCGGGAGATTGACAGTCGGATTGGGGCGGCGTCAGCAGTGATGCAGGCGCTTAACCGGTCCGTTGTGGTGAAGAGGGAGCTTAGCCAGAAAGCAAAGCTCTTGATTTACCGGTCGATCTACGTTCCAATCCTCACCTATGGTCACGAGCTCTGGGTAGTGACCGAAAGAATGAGATCGTGAGTGCAAGCGGCCAAAATGAGTTTCCTCCGCAGGGTGGCTGGGCTCAGCCTTAGGGATAGGGTGAGGAGCTCAGACATCCGGGAGGGACTCGGAGTAGAGCCGCTGCTCCTCCACATCGAGAGGAGCCAGTTGAGGTGGTTCGGGCATCTGGTAAGGATGCCTTCCGGACGCCTCCCTTGGGAGGTGTTTCGGGCATGTCCAACCGGGAGGAGACCTCGGGGCCGCCCTAGAACACGCTGGAGGGATTACATCATCCGGCTGGCCTGGGAACACCTCGGGGTTCCCGCGGAAGAGCTGACGGAAGTGGCTGGGGAGAGGACTGTCTGGGCTTCTTTGCTGAGGCTGCTGCCCCCGCGACCCGGACCCGGATAAGCGGAGGACGACGAGTACAAGTACTTTCATTAATGTTGTTGTAAGCTACTGTCATTACCGTCTGTCCTGCATCTCTCTCTGTCTCTGTCTCTCTCTCTCTCTGTCTCTCTCTCTCTTTCTGTCTCATTGTGTCATACGGATTCCTGTTAATTTATTATGTTGATCTGTTCTGTACGACATCTATTGCACGTCTGTCCGTCCTCGAAGAGGGATCCCTCCTCAGTTGCTCTTCCTGAGGTTTCTGCCCTTTTTTTTCCCCGTTAAAGGGTTTTTTTGGGGGAGTTTTTCCTTATCCATTGTCCAAAGGACAGAGGGATGTCGTATGCTGTAAAGCCCTGTGAGGCAAATTGTGATTTTTGATATTGGGCTGAACTTTCACACAACTTCATAATACTGGAGATAAAATCATCATGATAATAAGAAATTTGAAAAACTGGAAAAATGTGTAGCAGTAAGTCACTAGGCCAGAGACCAATCAGGGAAGACAGGAACTGGAGGAGGGGCTGATTGGCAGCAGGTGAGAGTGCAGGTGTGACTGCAGGCTTCACTCTCCTCAGATCCTTTGTGTGCTCTACATGCGGCTGTGGCTGTTAGATTTCCTGTGGCTCTGGTAAGCTGGACTTTGGGGGTTTTTAGTATTGTTTTATGATCATGTTAGCATTTTAATTGTTAGGGTACTGTAGGAGTGCATGCACCCTGAGGTATCTGTATTTTAATGATTTTAATACTGGGTCTGCCATAACTTCTTTGTAGGAAAGAGAGAATGAAAAGTTGACTCTGATACAGAGGTATGTAAAACATGCAACATTTAAACATTGTAATGTGTCCTACAAACTAAATTAACAGTGCTTTGTTGTTTCTAGGCATAGCACTGACTGCCGTTTATTTTAGTTTAGTATTACGTGTTTTAGCCCTATTGATTTTATTGTTTTTATTGTTTAGTATCGTCTTTGTTTAGTTTTAGAGTTTTAACATTCTGTCTCCTTCTGTTTCTAGTGCTGCGGCTGGAGGGGTCCTCCATTCACCGGTGTGGTTGGGGTGCTGGGAGTTCACTCTAGATGGTGACATGGTTTGTGGTTGCACATCTTTATTAGTGTGGTGTTTTCTTTGAAGTGTGTCGGGTTTATATTTCTTTTAATACATAGTATACTCCCAGTGCCCTAGCAGTGAGTGGTTGGTTTCCCAGCTGTAGTACGACTGTCTGTCCTCTTGTCCTTTCTTGCCTGTGTTCTTAATGTTTTAGTTATTGTAAAATAAATGGCATGTTTATGACCCACTCTGACTGTTGCAGCCTCTTTATTGAAGCCCCTGCGTGCTAGTTCTCCCTAAAGGTTACAAATGCAACAGTGCAGCATTGATATCTTGGGTGTGTCTCAACCGTCCACCAGCAAAGTGATCACACTAACAGTGACAACACTTTCACAGTCAGCAGTTCATTTCATTCCACTGGGTGGCCACACCTTGTATGCTCACAAAAGGGTGTGTCTGTGACAACCAATCACATCTGTTAAAAGAAAGCATCACATCTAGCAACGGGGTCAATCACACCTCCTCACTAAGGTAAAAGTTCCTCTCTTCCTTGCTCAGAGTTGCTCTGAGACCTTTCCTAAATCACTCCTAAGCTAGGACTCCTTACTAAAAATGTTTAGGCTAAGTTAGGAGCTCTCTGAGAGTGTTCTCAGAATGTTTGTGAATATGGTCCCTGGTCCACCACTTAAAGTAACCCCTTTCGGTCTCTTAACAGTGATTAAACCATGGCTCGCTCTATCATCCTCCTCGCTGTTGGGGAAGCTGTGCCTCTGCGCTCAAGTATGTATGCTCGTTTGAATTACTTTCAATTCATGTTTCACTACGGGCAGCTCCTCCGAGAATCGCCACCTTAACGTGGTGGACGGGTTTGTGTGTTCCTGTGAACCTGGGAGCTGTGTTGTCCGGGGCTCTGCCTGAAGAGATTACATGGAGCCGTCGCCCTGTGGGCCCACCACCTGCAGGGACAGGAATCGGGGGCTGGCGCATTGTGTGCCGAGCTGCAGGCAGGGGTGGGGCCCCTGGCATGCTGATCCCTGGCATCGCGGACTGGCTTTGGAACATGGAATGTCACCTCTCTGGTGGGGAAGGAGCTGGAGCTGGTGAATGAAAGCGGTGGAATGGTACCGACTAGATATAGTTTGGCTCTCCTCCACGCACAGCACTGGTTCTGGAACCAAACTCCTGGAGAGGGGCTGGACTCTCTTTATCCAGAATTGCTCAGGGTGAGAGGCGCCGGGCGGGTGTGGGGATACTCACAAGCCCCCGGCTGAGTGCTGCCATGTTGGGGTTCTCCCCGGAGAACAAGAGCAGCAGACCCGCAGTCTCAATGCGACTGTGAGTCGCAAACAGAAGGCCTTCTTGGAGTCTCTTGACAGCATTCTGCAAGGGGTGCCAGCTGGGGACTCCGCTCACGTGGGCAATCACAGAGAAACCTGGAGGGGGGTGATTGGGAGGAACGGCCTGCCTGATCTGAACCCGATTGGTGTTTTGTTATTGGACTTCTGTGCAGGTCATGGACTGGCCATAATGAACACCATGTTCGAGCACAGGGAGGTTCGTACGTGTACCTGGTAACAGAACAGATCTGTGGCTCTGTGTTTTGGACACTCGAGAGGAGCAGATATGTCAACTGATCACCACCTGGTGGTGAGTTGGATCAGATGGCAGTGGAGGCTGCTGGGCAGACCTGGTAAACCCAAATGTGTAGTGAGGGTGAACTGGGAAAGTCTGGCTGAGGCCCCTGTCTGTGGGGTCTTCAACTCCCACCTCCGGAAGAATTTCTCATGCATCCAGGGGGAGGTTGGGGACATGGAGTCTGAGTGGTCCATGTTCAAAGCCTCCATTGTGGAGGCGGCTGCTAGGAGCTGTAGTCAGAAGGTTGTTGGTGCCTGTCGTGGCGGCAACCGAAGAACCCAGAGGCCGTCAGGCTGAAGAAGGAGGCCTTTTGGGTCTGGCTGGCCCGGAGATCTCCTGAAGCAGCGAACAGGTACCGTTTGGCCAGAAGGGCTGCAGGTGTGGTGGTCACTGAAGCAAAACCCCGGTGTGGGAGGAGTTCAGGGAGGCTATGGAAAAGGACTTTCAGTTGGGCTCAAGGAAGTTCTGGCAGCCCATTGGCTGACTCAGGAAGGGAAAGCAGGGCTTATCTTGACATCATCGGGCGGTGGAAGGAGCACTTTGAGGACCTCCTGAACCTGGCCATCACGTCCACCGTCAACAAGGCAGAGCCTTAAGACTCGGGGGAACTCTCGCCAATATCCCTGGCAGAGGTTGCTGAGGTAGTTAAAAAGCTCCCCAGTCGCAAGGCGTTGGGTATGAATGAGATTCGCCCTGAGATGCTGAAGGCTCTGGACACTGTTGGGCTGTCTTGGCTGACGCGCCTTCTCAGTGTCGCATGGAGGTCAGGTATGGTGCCTGCAGAGTGGCAGACTGGGGTGGTGGTCCCCATCTTCAAAAAAAGGGACCGGAGAGTGTGCTCCAACTATCCAGTTTGGGGACCTTAGATTTGCATCTCTGCTTTTTGCAGATGATGTGGTTCTGTTGGCTCCATCACACTGTGACAAAGTGTGAAGCAGTTGGGATGAGAGTCAGCACCTCCAAGACTGAGGCCATGGTTCTCTGCTGGAAACTGGTGGATTGCCCTCTCCGGGTTGCGGGAGAGTTACTGCCTCAAGCGCGGGAGTTCAAGTATCTCGGGGTCTTGTTCAGGAGTGAAGGTAGAATGGAGCATGAGGTGGATCTGCGGGTCGGTGCAGCTTCTGGAATGATGCAGGCACTGCGCCGGTCCATTGTAGTGAAGAGGGAGCTGAGCCAGAAGGCGAAGCTTTCGATGTACTGGTCCATCTATGTCCCAGCCCTCACCTGTGGTCATGAGTTCTGGGCAGTGACCTAAAGAATGAGATCGCGGATACAAGCGGCGGAAATGAGTTTCCTCTGTGGGTAGCTGGGCTCAGCCTTAGAGATAGGATGAGGAGCTCGGACATCTGGAGTAGAGCCGCTGCTCCTTCACATCGAAAGGGGTCAGTTGAGGTGGTCACTGTTTCCCACACGTTCATTTATTCGTGGCGGCCCGCCACAAATAAATTTTGGCCGCCACGAATACATTTTTCGGCTTTTGACTCGACCTCGCCTCCGGACTGTTTGCTTTGTGAATGTCGCGTGTTGTTACAATTCTGGCGCATTGGGTGGCGGTATGCATTGTAACGCCGCCTATAAATTAATAAGACGCAAAAGTACTGTACGACATCTATTGCACGTCTGTCCGTCCTGGAAGAGGGATCCCTCCTCAGTTACTCTTCCTGAGGTTTCTACCGTTTTTTTTCCCCGTTAAAGGGGTTTTTTTGGGGAGTTTTTCCTTATCCGCTGCGAGGGTCATAAGGACAGAGGGATTTCGTATGCTGTAAAGCCCTGTGAGGCAAATTGTGATTTGTGATATTGGGCTTTATAAATAAAATTGAATTGAATTGAATTGAATTGAATTGAATTGAATAGAAGAAGAAGTCGTGGTGGGCCTATAGACTGAGAAGACGCAGAAGAAAAAGTCGTGGCGGAAGAGGCGTGGCTCGAACGACGAAGGTAAGACGTGCTGGTACAAAGTGGTCAAATAAGCCCAAAAGTGGTCCGAACAACTCTAACTCATCATGTTATATCAGCCTGTGTCTGTATCAAACCTGGAAGCTCAAAATGTGCAGAGACATTAACTGTTAGTGTATGTTAGCCGACAGGCACCCGTTGAGCTGCTGCCGCTAGCGCCGTAATGTTAGCCTACATAAATCGGCTCTGCTCATTGGTAATTAACTTGGATGTTCACTCCTTTATACAGCTGAGTATAGAAAAATATTTTCTGAAGAAGAAAAGACCTCGTCTTGAAGAGGAGGTAGGTTCCAGACCTCACGGGGTATTATCAAAACGGTATAAGACGCTTAAGAAACGCATGGAATAGTGACAAGACTTCCATCAGTGTGAAATGTATTTGCTTTCAATATTTCCAGGCTTCAACTAGCGCCGCAGCTGTGGCAGCAGATGCAGCTGCGGCAGAGAGAGAGAGAGAGATGCAGCAGTAAGAGAGAGAGAGGAGGAGGAAGGGATAGTAGTGGTGGGTAACGTTATGCAGGGAGATGTAGGGGAGGAAGCAGGCAGCAGGCAGCAGGCAGTGGTTCCAGCTAGGGCGGAGGTAACAGGTGAGACTCGGCAAACACAGGGAAATAAAACAGGGGTCGGGTCAGATCAGAAATGCATTTTTCCCATAAAAGGCTCCTAATTTTTTATGTTTTTTGCCCTATAGAGAAGACAACAGCAAAACACAGGGTCAGTGGTTTTGACCCTGAGTGGCTAAACATGCCTCAATTTAAATCCTGGCTGTATCACAAGCAGCATGGTAAATTTAGTATCTGCATTATTTCTTCAATTATGACCGTGTTTTGTTTTTTGTTCTGTTTTATAATTTTATGATTGCTCTACATTTCAGCGATGTTTTGTAGATTATGCAGGCAGCACAAGCCCCCTGCTAAGAAAGGCCCAGCAAAGAGGGCCTTTGTGGAGTCTGGAGGAGTGCTTTATAGGAAGGATTACATCGAAAGGCATATCACCACTGAGCACCATCAGCAGAGTGTAAAAAGCCAAACATCTCTTCCATCTGGTAGGTTCCAATTTCAACATCAAATATGTAAATATAACTAAGTTTGAGTGTAACAATTTAATATTTATCATTTACAGGCTTCTCAGTGATGGATGCGTTTGAGCCCACAGTTGTTGTGGAGCATGAGGCAGTAATGGGTGGCTTCAAATGCCTTTACTGGCTCATTAAAAATGAATTGGCCCATCACACAAACTACCCCAAGCTTTTAAGTCTGGCTGAGCTTCTGGGTTGTGATTATTTTAAGAAATTGAAGGTAAAGGTCACCAGGATTATTTATAATAAACCATTCTTTACATTAATAAATAAAAATTACACAAATTTTCTCTTTCCTAATGTGAAGATTGACCAGCGCAACAACTACAGGTCTCATCGTATCATTGATGAGATGCTGGAGATTTTGGGGGAGGTCATTGAGGAACCTGTACTATCAGAAATCCAGTCCTCAAAAGCAATAGCATTGGAGGTTGATGAAAGCACAGATGTCTCCACAGCCAGGCAGCTTGATTTGCATGTCCGGTATGGAAGTAAAATTTAATAAACAACTTTCAGATCCTGTGTAATATGTGAATATTAATAGTTTGCTTTCTTCTCAGATACCTGGATAAAGAGGGCCATGTCTATAACCAGTTCCTGGACCTGGTTGAGCTTTCAGATGGTAAGGCAGACATGATAGTGGCAGCCATCAAGTCTGCTCTCCACAGGAAAGGCCTGCCAACAGAGCGCCTGTATGGAGTGGGGACTGATGGAGCAGCTGTGATGACGGGTACTAGTATTATACATCTTGTAAAAATGTTTGTTAACCTATGTTACTGATTTTATTAAAAAAGAAACATTTTTTCAAAATTCAGGACGAGTGAATGGAGTTGTGAAACAACTTAGTGAGAGCTACCCAAAGATTGTGGGAGTGGCTTGTGCAGCCCACAGATTAGCTCTTGCATGTAAGGATTCATCGAACCATGTGAAATACATGGCCACATTCAGGGACCACCTGCAAGAGTTACATGTTTACTTCCGTAACAGTGCAAATCGCACTGCTACACTCAAGGCAGCATCCACAACCCTGGGTGTTACTGACTTAAAAGTTAAGGTAATTGTAATTTTATACTGTTGCAGTTATCTCTTGTTTATTCATAATGTAAAATGTGAGATATTTTCTATATTCTCTCTTTGCAACATTTCCAGGAAGTAAAAGACACTCACTGGCTTTCTCAATACAAGGCGATAGAAAACCTCCAAAGAAACCTTCCAGCAGTCCTGGCAGCCCTGGCAGAGGAGGCAGTTGTTCGAAAGTGTCCGGTGGCAAAGGGGCTGTACAACTTTTGTGCCACATACAGATTTGTGGCTGCCGTATACTTGCAGGCGGACGTTTTGCCCCACCTTGCCAGCCTGTCCAGAGTTTTTCAGAAAGCGGATGTGAACTTCCTTCATGTAAAGGAGATGGTATGCTGAATGTGCACATTTACTTTAAAAAAATTGTATAAACGTCATTGTGTTTTGTATTCACTGAAAAATCCCATCTGACCAGTAATAGCAGCTATGGTTTTCTGTTTATAATTTTTAAAATCTAGGTCCCTGTCACAATAAATACCCTGAAAAACATCAGAGAAGCTGGACTCCACTCCCGGGATCATTCCTGTCTCACCTCCATCAGGACCTGGATGATCCCCAAGGACTTGGGACATTTAACATCCAGCATGAGGAGGAGAGGGGCAGGAGAGACCGGGGGCAAGGAGATGGCCAGGAAGCCCCAAGGGAGGAGCAGTGGGCCAGATTTCAACAAGAGGTTAATAATAATTTACCTCTGACATGATTTTTTTTGTGGTCCTGACTATACTGTCTGACTCTTATTGGCTATATTAAGCTCATTCTTATGTTCATTGTAGGTCATGCACCCTTACTTAAGTGGTGTGGAGAAGAATCTTGACCTGAGTTTCCATGACCTGGAAATACTGGGGGTCTTCAGTGTCTTGGGACCAAAATCTGCTTCTCTGCAGGATGACATTGCAATCAACAGTCTCAAAAATCTTGCCAGAAGATTCTGTCCTGAGCAAGAAAATGAGGTCCTGCAGGAGTGGACTTCATTCAAGAACAATCTACTGACTGGGGCGTTCAAGGTGGGTGAATTAAGCTCATTTCTAATTAATGAATTAATACCATAACACACTCACTCACTAACTATTGCCAAATGCAAACCTGCTTTTGGAAGGACAAGAACCAGGCTGACATCCTCACTCTGCTGGCCAGTGAGTTTGATGAGTGGGATAACATCTACCCCTGCCTCAGCCTCCTCGCAAGCATTGCCTTGGTGATCCCAGTTTCAAGTGTCAACTGTGAACGGGACTTCTCCACTCTGAATAGGGTAAGAGGATCACTTTGAGGAGCAAAACAAATATTTTCACATTTTATGACTTTATTTTTTACACATTAATCCTTAGGTAAAAACCGACCTCAGAAACCACTTGAGAGGTGAACACCTGGCTGCCTGCCTGAGAATTTCCATCAATGGACCTGACCCTGAGGACTTCAAGGCCTTGGAGTATTTCTTTAGGAAGCCCAGAAGAATTAGTTGCTCAGATAAAGAGTGCAAACTTTGCAAGCAGTAGAGATGTAAATGTCTCTATATCTAAATATGCTTGTATATCTAGTAAAAACTAAATACAAGCTATTATTCATATCTTTTATTACTATGTATATCTATTAATCTATAAAAACTAACAGAGTAAATGTAGGCTATTATTTATATCTTTTTATTAAAATGTATATCTATATATGTAGATCTTAAGTAAAAATGTACTGAATGCAGGCTATTTTCATCAATACTTGTACATAATTCATCTATTGTTCTATTCTGTAAATATTTCTATTCAAGTACATTTGTATAGCAATTATATATGTATGTATATAGTGTTTACAATTGCAGCTTTGCATATTCATGTGTGTATGTAGTGTTCACAATTACAGTTTTGCAGTTCCATTCAAAATGTGGGTTTTGACTTTGTTCCGCCCGCCTTCCGCGCCCCCGCGCCCCCCCCTCCCTCCCGGACCACACCACCACAAATAGATCCTTGATCTGTAGGAAACACTGGTGGTTCAGGCATCTGACTAGGATGCCTCCTGGGCATCTCCCGCTGGTGGTGTCCCAGGCACATCCCACCGGTGGGAGGCCCTGGGGTAGATCCAGAACACGCTGGAGGGATTACATGTCTTGTCTGGCCTGGGAACGCTTTGGGGTCCCCCAGGAGGAGCTGGAAAGCGTTGCTGGGGAGAGGAATATCTGGGGTGCTTTGCTCGGCCTGCTGCCCCTGCGACCCCGCCCTGGATAAGCGGATGAAAATGGATGGATGAATGGACTACGGGCATATTTTTAATAGCTTGTTTTGGGGTCTGTGTGTGTGGTAAATGGTAAATGGTAAATGGACCTGCTTTTGTCTAGTCATCCGACCACTCAAAGTGCTTTTTACACTACAAGTCACATTCACCCATTCACACACACATTCATACACTGGTGGCTACCATACAACCTCACCTGCTACTCAGTTATTAACACACTAACACACCGATGGAACAGCCATTGGGAGCAATTTGGGGTCATTCAGTATCTTGCTCAAAGATACTTTGACATGCAGACCGGAGAAACCGGGGATCAGGGATCGAATCGCTGATCTTTCGATTGGTGGACTACCAGCTCTAACACATGGCTGAGCCACAGCCACCCGGTGTGCTTTGCAGGCGTGCCGTGGCCCGACTGCACACCGCGGTCCGACACTACTGCTGTTTTGTCTCTGAGGGTTTTGTCTCTGGCTTCTGCCTATAATCGGCTTCACTGCCTTTCAATGAATGTTGCTTGTAAGTGAATGTTCACTTAGCGGCTGGTTATCACAGGACACGGAGATGACAGGTGGAGGTAGGTCTTTTTTTTTTTTTTTTACCAGAGCGGCAAACAGACATGGTGTACAGGGAGCGAAGATCTGGCCAACAACACAGACAGATGGAAACTGCCGCCTTTTATGCTGTGTCACTACTCTATCTACCATCTACATTCCTTCCCTGTCTTTCACATATCATGTCTTACCTGTATGTAACATATAGAATATAACAATCAAACATAATCAACACATAATATTTACCAATACATGTCTACTGCTACTCATGCCCCAAAATATACGCATAAACCTAATAACAATTCTTAAACATACACATGGATTGCCAACACCCCCCTTCTCCGGAACGTTCATATCGGTGTTCGTACGCGCAGGGGACTCTTTTACATGAACACCCTGGAGCGGACACAGGACAGGACAGGTAAGTGTTAATGCACAAATTAAACAATAGACTGAAATGCATGAGTGACTTTATAATACACTATAGCAGACTATTTTTACTGTACAAACTCTCAGTAAGTTTACTGTTGCCCATCAATTATGCGCACATATGCACCGCATGATCTATCATGAGCTATTTTTAACTCATCTCTTTATCAGGCAGAGCCGAGCACTCATTCCAGCACCTGCCATAAGACAAATAATCAATCACAGTTTAGAACATTGAAAAAATACAGGTGCTAAATATTCAGTAAATAAGGCCATTAAATATATGATTGAAATGTGCATATATGCAATGTACAAAATATTCTGTGGAAGTCCTGCAAATAAAGTGCATATATTATTAACTAAAGTGCCATGTTAAGTTGCCCATATAAAGTGCATTAATACAAGCCCCATTGTGAAATATTTACAGGCAAAAGTCATAGATAATGAAGTGCTCTTCATTACACTGAGTTTTAGCTGCGTTGATCCACACTACTGGTGTTTAGCCCCACGACCTGGTACGGGCCTGTCTTGCTTCTTGTAGTTCAATACTACCAGTACAATATTTACTGCTAGTGAGTTGTACATGCAACAGTCTGCATACAGTATGCAATTCACTATTTGATGCAAGATTAAAAGCCGCCATAAAAAATGTGCTAAAGGCCATCTTTTACAGTCTAAATGTAATTTTTATTGTAAAATCCCAAAATGGAAAATTCTCTTAACATTAATGAAAGACTAAAAAAACCATAACTGAAATATACATTAAATTTTCAATCAAAATAAATTAAGATCATCATCTCAAAATAATGAAAACAGCATTTTTTTTAACTTAGCTGCACATACTGTATATGTCAAAATAATAAAGAAAATAATAAGTAATAAATAATAATAAGAAAATAAAGTTGAAATGGAAAATGACATTAAAGGCCTCATGGAGGTGCTGAGTTATGCTATTTAATGTTTCCAACTGTCCAGCATCCAATATAGACAGTTATAGGCTGTTTTTGTTTCATAATAATCATTATGTGGAAAATTTTCTGTCATTAAAAAATATTTCATTTTCTTTTTTGTAATGGTAAAAAAGAGCAAGAGAGAGAGAGAGAGAGAGAGAGAGAGAGAGAGAGAGAGAGAGAGAAACTGCCACAGACTCCCTGTAATGATGCTCACTGGCTTGTCATTCAACACAGTGTTGCTCACCTTCTTCATTGGGATGGGAAGGGGTAAAGTTATGGGGAGACAGGGCTGCTGCTTCTGACTCATCTGTTGTTGAGTCTGGTAAAAGGGGCAGGGACAACTGATTTAATATGAATATCTTGTTAAACATTTACCTGCACTGATTAAATGTAGGTTAAAAAGGAGTGAAATGTAGGCTAACACTAGTCTGTAGCTAGCTTATTTTACTATGGGGTCTAGGGGATAATTGGCCGTTTTTGACTACTTTTCATTTTACCTTTAAATTTCACCCTAAAAAAACTGTTTACCTTGCCTTGTTTGGTATCACTCTTTTCAGCACAACCTCACCTGTGTGACTTTACAAGTAGGAGTAGGAAAAAGTTTTTTTTGACTGTGAAAACCACAAACATGTCTAACGAACCATTTTTGTAACTTTAGAATGGAAATATAAATTGTGAACTCAAAAAATTATAAACAAATTTAGCAAACAACAAAGTTATATATAACTATTTACATGAAAATGCAGGGAATGCCTCAGGCGTTTTTTTGAACAACTATTTACAACTATTTACAAAACATTCAGATGCCACACAACTTATTTGTGCCACTCTGAAAAGCAGTTCCTGTCCACCACAACACAGAGGGGCACATCACAGGCCTGACACTTCCAGGGTGTGTCACTCCTCCTGTTGTCCACCTGGAGGCAATGTTTGCACTTCAGTCTGCCTTTGGTGGCTTTTTGGCTTGCATCTGTGGCTTTGACAATGGGCACAGGAACATGATCAGCTCTCCTGCTCTGAGGAACACCTTCCTTGTCCATGCCACAAAGCTGACTCACCAGCTCCACCATGAAATCTTTGTGTGTCATGGGCTGCACCTGCTTGGCATTGCTCATCTCACGGTGCAAGATGAAGGCATTTGTTGTTGCAAGGTCAAAGAAGTGCAGCAACATGGTCCTGCACCAGTGACCAGTTTTTCTGTGGGTGGAGTAATACTGAATGAGCTGATCTGACAGATCAACCACACCCATACTCTGGTTGTAGGCCACGATTGGTGTGGGACAGGGAAAGTCTCTCATAGCCCAGCGTCCATCTCTATCCTTCACCTTTCTCCACACTGTGTCACCTGAAAATGCAGGATGGATGGTGGAGCACACAGACACCTCCCGTGTGTCCATCCACTTCACAAAAACAAGTGGGCCTTCTCTGATCCATCTCACTCATCCTCTTTCACATCTTTTGGTGAGAGCATTTTCCCTCCCTCTGGGGCATCCTTTTCTGCTCTCCCTGTAGGTGCCACACGCTCCAAATTTCATGCTGGCCAGGTCCATGAACAGTTTGGGACTGGTGTAAAAATTGTCCATGTAGACGTGATATCCAGTGCCAAGACAGGATGGCTGAGTAAGTTTCATGACCACATCATAAGACAGCCCATGTTCACTTACAGTTACTGTCTTGCCAGTGTATATGTTTGAAATTGATGGTGTAGCCACTGCTTGACTCAGCCAATACAAAAAGTTTAATCCCCCATTTAGTTGGCTTGTCCTTCATGTATTGTGTCATGCCAGTTTTTGCCTTAGTCGCCACCATCCTTTCATCCACTGCCAGTTTGCTCCTCGGGTGGTAATGAGCCTGGCAGGCACTGAGGAAATCATCATAATCATGACTTTAAACAATTTGTCATGGCCTGGTGTTCCCTTCTGTCTGTCATTGTGTACATCCTCCTCAGGATCACTGAGGTGGATGTTCCAAAATATGGATCTGAACCTGTCTCTTGCCATCACTTTGGCTGGCAGGTGCACAGACAAAACGTGATATTGTCTCCAGTAGTCTTGGAGACTTGGCAGCAACACCAAAGACATGTACATAAGAAGACCAAAAAACTTGTACAGATCTTCTGTCTCTATGTCAGTCCATTTGTACTTTTTCCCTCACTCCTTGTTTTTTGCAGCATTTTTGTTTGTGTTGCTGCAAATTGTCTTGACTGTCAGTGGCAACAAACAATAGAAAAGGTCTTTTGGACTGTGTGGAGAAAGTGTCTCTACCTGGACTCCTGGTGTTCTCCATGGCTGGAATCTGCTTACTGCTGGGGCAGTGTCAGCATCCTCCTCCGTCTTCCAGGGCTCAGAGTTGAGGCATGGCTCTGGCTCTGCCGCCTGTGCCAGCGGAGACCAGGACAGGGTGAGCGCGCTACGCCGCCCCCTCCTCTGTGCGGACCTCCGGGTGCCACGCGGTGCGCTTGTCGGAGGCTCCTTTTCCTCTCTTTCCTCTTCCAACACAAACCATGGATCATCCCTTTCATGATCAAAGTCCTCACTCTCTGGCGTTTCCTTCCACTCCATCCCACTCAAAGAGGAGATGCAGTGCCTGCTCCACATTCAGGAGTCGCCTCATTGTTTTGACGTGCAAAACAAAAAAATGACTGCACAACACACTAAACACACTGCACTATACACCAAACACACTACAATACACACTAACCATACACTCCAAACACGCTAAATATCACAAATCTCTAACTAACTCTAACTCTCTAACTATTTCTCTGCTCACTATCCTTATTGCTGTTTCTCTCTTGCCGCCGTCACTCCCACAAACCTTCCCCTCTTTCGTAGCAACAAATGCTGCTGTTGCCATACAATTTTTTGATTGGTTGATGTGGCGCATTTTTCCACCAATAGAAAAGGGGGTGTGGTGGGGTTTTTTTGTTTTTTTTTGCTGCTGTTGTTGCTTTCAGCACTTTCGTCAGCCTGAATAGCCCGTTTTTACCTTGTCTTCCTGCACCAAACGTGCCAACAATATTGAGGAAAATCATGGTGTTTAGGATTTATTATAAGTCTGGTTTTATATGGCCTATCAACACAATTTAAAAAGTGGTACAAAGTTTGAAGTTCGCACTTTCCACACAAAATGAAATGGAGACTCAGCGAGGCTGTGTCTTCCTGCTACGTCGTCTTAAATCAGTCACATGATTTTGACGCGCCGGCACAGCTGTGGACTGCAAAGGGTTAAACTAACAGGTTAATTGATAACACTTCATAAGACAGCCTGCATTTTAGAGTGTACATCTTGCCCACTTTCCCGGGAACTTACATGTACTTTCCCGGGAGTTAGAGCATAATTCCTCCTGGTCACTTACCACATACCTTCCCGGGAGTTAGAGTATCCCTCGCGGTCACTCAGCACATACTTTTCCAGGAGTTAGAGTATAACTCGTCACTAATGTAATTTCCCAAAACGTATGGTTTAATTTCCTCATATGAATCTGTATATGTATGAAGTGCAATAAAAACAAATGCTTTTGCTCTTTGCTCATCGCATCATCAAGTTTATGTAGCCTATGTGTCATCAGGCAATTTCACCCACACTCCAGGATTTTCATATTTATGTTTTGTTTACATTTCATTGAATGAGTTTGAATATGAATATGTCAAGAAATGGGTCTATATTCTGCGAATTGCCTAATTAACGGGCAGGCTGGAGTACAAAGCAAACTTACCTCTCTCAAGTGCACATCTATGGAACTCTTGTAGTGCCATCCTAGGACGAAACACAAACAATACAGTAATGTAATAATATAGCCTACATATATCTTAAAATACACAATAATAAGTCATGAAAAGTTATAAAATGTTTTTATTACTTAATTACACAGAAACCACATGGTAGATGCTGTTCTCACATCTACAGCATACTTTCACCAAAACTTACAGGGAAACTAGGCAGTACTTTCCACCTAAGTATATACTAACAATGGAGACCGGGCTGGATTATGAAGTTTGCATTGTTTGCCTGTCCTTAGTCTGAAAGGACTAGGTAATTTCCCCAAAATTTACAGGGAAAGTAGACAGTAATTTCCACCTAAGTATAGACTAACAATGGGGACCGGGCTGGATGAAGTTTGTACTATTTGCCTGTCCTTAGTCTGAAAGTACTGCATAATTTCCCCCAAATTTACAGGAAAACTAGGCAGTACTTTGCACCTAAGTATAAACTAACAATGGGAACCGGGCTGGATTATGAAGTTTGCACCGTTCTCCCCTCCTTAGTCTGTAGCTTGGCACTCATATGTTAACCCTTTAAACACAGTTAGTTCGATGCTTCACAAGGTAACAATATTACCAGAAAATAATACAAAGATGAATCAAAGTGTCCCTGACAAAACATAACAGAGTTCCACTGGTTGTCTTATTTAAGTTCAAGTTCAGTTTTGTTCCTTCTGTTATAAACTGTTCAGTTTAGTTTTAATCCTTTATTGTCACAAATGCACTTTTAAGTCAGAAGTCAAGTGGAAAAGGTTATCGTGATACTACTACCACACTGGAGTGTGACACTCAAGTGATGGAGATGGAAGAATGGATGGGCTCCTGCGGATAAAGGGTGATCTTGATACAACTCCTTGGATCAAGGTAGGGATCAAGTTCATGGGTGGCTCGCCATCTCTCTCGTCAGGTAGAATCTCAAATCCATATGTAATTTGCCATAGGATCTCAAAAACCTCACCTGTGTAGAAACAGAGCTATTACTATTTTGCAGTACAGTTTTTCTCAGCATGGAATACTTTATCCTGTCTTTACATTTCACATCATGAATTATTAGCCTTTTAATCCATAACTTGTGATTATTAAGCATATTAATCAATTACAAATAATACACATTTCCTTTTGAACTACAAAGATAATGTTTTTAACCATTTGTTTAACATTTTTCAATTTAATTATGAATGACAAAATCATGTATGCTATTAACACTCATATTTCGAAACTGTAGGCTACACTAGTACACACACTGTGTTATGCTTGATTATTCATCGTTAATGACATCCATAACCAACTGTAATGGTGCAAACGTATACAGCACATTACACAAGTACAAATGGCAATGACCTTGAGGCAAAACAATTGTAGCACTTTACAGTTATGAGTAGGTCGCAACGCCAAGTTAGTGTGGTATAACAGTTAGAGGGAAGCACACACTTTACATGGTGGGCGCCGATATCATCTGCAGCATGAGCTAACATCACTAGCTGCGTTAGCATTAACTCACCAAGACGTTGATAAATGCGGTAAAACTCCCTAGCACAGGTCTCGGTTCCTCCCTCACGTTTCCTGCAAGTATCTCGGAGTGTTAGCTTTGTGTTTACATCAACATTTCACACTGCAGACATTGTGTAATTTCACTCGTTTCTCTTTGTCATCTGCTCGTGTCATTCCTGCGCCTATGAGTACAAGCTCCTCACTGAGAGGTGGGACTTTCTACCTTTAACCAATGGGAAGTGTGCACCTCCCTGTTTGACCACTGACAGCTGGTCTAAGCAGAGTGACTGTGAACCTTGACACCTTGTTTGATCAGTAAGACTATGCCAAAGCTATGTAGTTAGATTGGAAAATTACATATGGATTTGAGCAGTGCTTAATTTGAGCCGGAACGTACTGGAACGCATACCAGGATCTTTTCAGAAAAGTCCCTAGTGCGTTCCGGAACTAATTTGCATGGGTCTAGAACTTTTCACATCTAAAAACTACATACAGTATTGGCTGATGTCACTAGTGTTGCAGGGTGGAGGACCGTAGTACTACGGTGCCTCACGTACCACTACTGTGGGATAAGTTCAAAGTCTAATTCAAAGTCCAATCGCAAGAGGGTGAGTGTCCATGCACCGTCCAATAACCTGGCACTCAATATGCTACTGTAGTGGTTTGTTTTCCAGACATGTGAGTATCTTTGAGCAATGAAAGTTATTATTTATTTCTTTTTACTTGTCAGCAGTGATTTGTTTTCCACAGAGCTCTACGTGCAAGCATTTTACTCGCATTTGCGACTAAAATAGTTTTGTGCGTGCAAAAATAAATCATTCAGCATGCTGTGCGAGTACAGATTTTAACCAGCAGCAGAAATGAAAGGCAAATCCTGCTGGTTGTGGGTTGAACGGGGGTCACAGACAGGAATACGGCAATCAAATAGCCTACAGCGGCTCCACAGCGCAAGATAATGGCTTACCGACGACAAAGAAGTCCGACTCCAGGTCCAGTAGCCTAATTTCCTCTTTTGTTGGCGTCATGACTGCCCAGTAGTATCTGGACAACCGAACCGTGGCGGCACACAGGTATGTGGCGTGTCAGAGGAGAAAAGAGCCATTCACATTTCTTTCTTTGTGGCAGGTAACGGTCCACAAACCTCACCGCACTTTAGGGACTGTTCTTTACTTATGAAGGGACTGTTCTTTACTTGTCAGGGGAGAAGGGTGGCTGGTTGATTTTTATTTTATTCATTTTATTTCAATCCCCCCTATGTTAATCACTCATTTATGCTGTTTTTGAAGTATGAATAAGTCAATAAGTAATTTATTCCATTGAAATATCATTGATGTATTATAGAAAAGTGATTTATCTTTTTATAAATGACAAAAGGCACATCTGCCTCATTTTTGTTGTGGTATCGTGATACTACTCAGAACCGTGATACTTTCACTGGTATCGTACCGTGGGTCCCAATTTTCAGAGGCCCAAAGTGTTCCCCTACTTCTAATTTTACAAATAAAACACTGGATTTGAGATTCTACCTGACGAGAGAGATGGCAAGCCACCCATGAACCTGATCTCTGCCTTGACCCAAGGAGTTGGATCAAGATCACCTATTATCTACAGGAGCCCATCCATTCTTCCATCTCCATCACTTGAGCATCACACTCCAGTGTGGTAGTAGTATCACGACGACCTTTTCCACTTGACTTCTGACTTAAAAAGTGCATTTGTCACAATAAAGGATTAAAACTAATCTGAACAGTTTATAACAGAAGGAACAAAACTGAATTTGAACTTGAATAAGACAACCAGTGGACCTCTGTTATTTTTTTGTCAGGGACACTTTGATTCATCTTTGTATTATTTTCTGGTAATACTGTTACCTTGTGAAGCATCGAAATAACTGTGTTTAAAGGGTTAACATCTGAGTGCCAAGCTACAGACTAAGGAGGGGAGAACAGTGCAAACTTCATAATCCAGCCCGGTCCCCATTGTTAATCTATACTTAGGTGGAAATTACTGTCTACTTTCCCTGTAACTTTTGGGGAAATTACCTAGTACTTTCAGACTAAGGACAGGCAAACAGTGCAAACTTCATAATCCAGCCCGGTCTCCATTGTTAGTATATACTTTGGTGGAAAGTACTGCCTAGTTTCCCTCTACGTTTTGGTGAAAGTACGCTGTAGATGTGAGAACAGCACCTACCATGTGGTTTCTGTGTAATTAAATAATAAAAACATTTTATAACTTTTCATGATTCATTATTGTGTATTTTAAGATATACAGTACAGGCCAAAAGTTTGGACACACCTTCTCATTCAATGCGTTTTCTTTATTTTCATGACTATTTACATTGTAGATTCTCACTGAAGGCATCAAAACTATGAATGAACACATGTGGAGTTATGTACTTAACAAAAAAAGGTGAAATAACTGAAAACATGTTTTATATTCTAGTTTCTTCAAAATAGCCACCCTTTGCTCTGATTACTGCTTTGCACACTCTTGGCATTCTCTCCATGAGCTTCAAGAGGTAGTCACCTGAAATGGTTTTCCAACAGTCTTGAAGGAGTTCCCAGAGGTGTTTAGCACTTGTTGGCCCCTTTGCCTTCACTCTGCGGTCCAGCTCACCCCAAACCATCTCGATTGGGTTCAGGTCCGGTGACTGTGGAGGCCAGGTCATCTGCCGCAGCACTCCATCACTCTCCTTCTTGGTCAAATAGCCCTTACACAGCCTGGAGGTGTGTTTGGGGTCATTTTCCTGTTGAAAAATAAATGATCGTCCAACTAAACGCAAACCGGATGGGATGGCATGTCGCTGCAGGATGCTGTGGTAGCCATGCTGGTTCAGTGTGCCTTCAATTTTGAATAAATCCCCAACAGTGTCACTAGCAAAACACCCCCACACCATCACACCTCCTCCTCCATGCTTCACAGTGGGAACCAGGCATGTGGAATCCATCCGTTCACCTTTTCTGTGTCTCACAAAGACACAGCGGTTGGAACCAAAGATCTCAAATTTGGACTCATCAGACCAAAGCACAGATTTCCACTGGTCTAATGTCCATTCCTTGTGTTTCTTGGCCCAAACAAATCTCTTCTGCTTGTTGCCTCTCCTTAGCAGTGGTTTCCTAGCAGCTATTTGACCATGAAGGCCTGATTCGCAGTCTCCTCTTAACAGTTGTTCTAGAGATGGGTCTGCTGCTAGAACTCTGTGTGGCATTCATCTGGTCTCTGATCTGAGCTGCTGTTAACTTGCGATTTCTGAGGCTGGTGACTCGGATGAACTTATCCTCAGAAGCAGAGGTGACTCTTGGTCTTCCTTTCCTGGGTCGGTCCTCATGTGTGCCAGTTTCGTTGTAGCGCTTGATGGTTTTTGCGACTCCACTTGGGGACACATTTAAAGTTTTTGCAATTTTCCGGACTGACTGACCTTCATTTCTTAAAGTAATGATGGCCACTCTTTTTTCTTTCGTTAGCTGATTGGTTCTTGCCATAATATGAATTTTAACAGTTGTCCAATGGGCTGTCGGCTGTGTATTAACCTGACTTCTGCACAACACAACTGATGGTCCCAACCCCATTGATAAAGCAAGAAATTCCACTAATTAACCCTGATAAGGCACACCTGTGAAGTGGAAACCATTTCAGGTGACAACCTCTTGAAGCTCATGGAGAGAATGCCAAGAGTGTGCAAAGCAGTAATCAGAGCAAAGGGTGGCTATTTTGAAGAAACTAGAATATAAAACATGTTTTCAGTTATTTCACCTTTTTTTGTTAAGTACATAACTCCACATGTGTTCATTCATAGTTTTGATGCCTTCAGTGAGAATCTACAATGTAAATAGTCATGAAAATAAAGAAAACGCATTGAATGAGAAGGTGTGTCCAAACTTTTGGCCTGTACTGTATGTATGCTGTATTATTACATTACTGTATTGTTTGTGTTTCGTCCCTGGATGGCACTACAAGAGTTCCATAGATGTGCACTTGAGAGAGCTAAGTTTGCTTTGTAATCCAGCCTGCCTGTTAATTAGGCAATTCGCAGAATATAGACCCATTTCTTGACATATTCATATTCAAACTCATTCAATGAAATGTAAACAGTGTGGGTGAAATTGCCCGATGACACATAGGCTACATAAAAGTGACTGAATCAACTGCCATGAGCAAAGGGCAAAAGCATTTGTTTTTATTGCACTTCATACATATACAGATTCATATGAGGAAATTAAACCATAAGTTTTGGGAAATTACATAAGTGACGAGTTATACTCTAACTCCCGGGAAAGTATGTGCTGAGTGACCACGAGGGATACTCTAACTGCCGGAAAAGTATGTGGTAAGTGACTGGGAGGAATTACGTCTAACTCCTGAGAAAGTACATGTAAGTTCTCTGGAGTTATACGCTAACTTCCAGGAAAGTGGGCGAGAGGTACAGTCTAAAATGCGGGCTATCTTATTAAGTGTTACCGGTTAATCTCTACCACTCACAGACTATAGGCTACCCACCTTTCTTGGAGAAAAACTGGCTCACATATTGACACCCTTTCTCTCTTTCCTTTTTTGAAAACCAGATTTTCTTTTAGTACTAGGTAGCATGATGATAACTGTAGCGTTCTAGCGCAACTGCTGACTCCTACTAGGCACCGTCATCGTCAGTGTGCTAAGGCAGGACCAAACCATTTCATGCAGATACAGGGGGTTGTCAGTCAATATTGATGTTCACTTTTTGGTCAAAGGGGATATTTAACTTTTACTGCCAAAACAAGTAAAAATAAAGAGATCATTAATTTTATTACTATATTTGAAATA
Organism: Epinephelus fuscoguttatus; assembly: GCF_011397635.1. Lineage (NCBI taxonomy): Eukaryota > Metazoa > Chordata > Actinopteri > Perciformes > Serranidae > Epinephelus > Epinephelus fuscoguttatus. Next base: position 45,421 of record NC_064770.1, on the reverse strand, counting down.
TATATATATATATATATATATATATATATATATATTCTTAATGATGATGGTTTAATAATTTTATATTAATTTTTACTTATTTTTTGGGCCCCTGTCAGTCAGGGGCTCTTGGAATCGTCCTAACTTTTCTTCCTTATACAGCACCACTTTGTGTCAGTATACTATTGCTGCATTCATTTGGGTTAGTGCAGTGTTGAGGTGGTTGGGATGTTTTCCTGTAGCAAACTAGGGAGTGTATTTTCGTGTGTTTAATTTAAATTGTACTGTTGGACGTGCCCTTTACAAACACGATATGCTTAGAGCATATAAGACCCCCCATAAGTGGCCAAAGTTCAATGGAAGGTAGAGCTTAGATTCTCTGCCCGAGCTCGAGCCCAATCCCAGCCTGACCCGGCCCGCGGGCCCAAGCCGGGTTGGGGCAGGACCCCCCCACCCCTCTGACGTGCCCATGCTGGGCCCGGTCAGATATGAGAGAGAGAGAGAGAGAGAGAGAGAGAGAGAGAGAGAGAGAGAGAGTGTCAGATATGACAGAGAGAGAAATGGCTACAGGTTGGGGGTTGCAATTCACACATACAGAAAGAGAGAGAGAGGGGGGATGGTAGAGATAAGTGGGAGGGACAGTGGCTTTCCGTGCCTCCAAAAAATATGCCCTATTCATTCAGTGTTTACCCTACATGCTCAATACATGGACATGCAATGACAAATTGTCATTAACTTACTATGTTATAAAAAACGATGAAAATATGGACTTACCCATGCAGACAGTCAAGCGACTTCCGCGGCACTAACGCGCTCGGTGTGTCTTTAGCGTTAATTCTAACAGCCAACTTACTGAAAAATGTCGGGTTTAAATCGGGCTCGGGCCTATAATTACAGTTAATTGGACGGGACGGGCCAGTCCCGGACATAACGTGCACGGGCTCAGGCCGGGTCGGGCTGAATTTTTTGGGCCCGATCTAAGTTCTAATGGAAGGACAGGCATAGCTGAATGGGTGGAAAAGATACAGGTCTGCATGCGTGCCCGCCATCTGTCTGCTGCTGATCAAGTTTCTTTCATGGAACAGGTGAAGCAGTGTGCACCTGTTTAATGCAGGAGCTACTTTGCGATTAATTCATGGAACATGTCCTTGATAGGGCCTTTGCATGGACTTGAAGCAATTTGTTCACTGCCAGCCCACTGCTACCTTGCTGGAGGTGTGTTGGGAAGTCATTCTTTGGGAGAGTGAGCGGTTCCCCAGGGTTGCTAGGGAGCGTGGTACTCTCTCCCATCCATGCATGGCTTACAATATGGGGTACAGGGCAGGCTTGTCTTGCCCTTTGTGTCACTCCACAAAAGTCAGAATTTGGTGAGTTAAAGGAGCTCTTAAAGAGTCAGCAGGAACAGCTGAACCAGCTCACCCAGACAGTTGCCTCCTTGAAGACTTCTTCATCACAGATTCAGCGCTCACTAAATGGCCCTGTGATTTGTCATCGCTGGGAAGGCCATTTTGCTAGGGAGTGCAATGGTGAGTGGGTCTATGCTTGCACTTGCTCTGCTGCTGGTCTGTCCTCTAATTTGGCCAGGCCTAACAACTCCTCTCACCAGCCGGAAAACTAACACCCACTTAACTGCCGAGCCACAGCTCAGATGGGGAGCCAGCAGGCTCACAGGTAGGAACTGCAACCATGTTAATGGCATCCTGTCCAAACACTGATGCTCTCATGGGCAGGGTTATTGTCCCATGTTTGGTGGACACTGGGTTTATGGTGTCCATTGTCACTGAGAGCTTCTTTCTTGAACAATTTTCACCTTGGGGACACAATCGCCTCCAGTCATGTCATGGGTGGCAGCTACAGGCAGCTAACAGTCTTCCCATCCCTTACACTGGCTATCTGGAACTGGATGTGGTGCTTTGTGGTAAGGTGGCCCACTGTTGTGGGAACCTGGTAGTGAAGGATTCCCCAGGCACTGCATCTTCTGTTACTGGAATCCTGAGGATTAATGTAATTTGCCGCTGCTACCGAGAGCTCTTTGGGTCACATGGCCTTTCTCTTTTCAACTTGCCTTTGGTTATTCTCGCTCCTGGTCCAATCATTGAAGCTTTGCAGCAGTGTCACAAGGCCACCACTCACAATCATGATGAATTCCGTGGTGCGGTTAGAGTTTGAGGGTCCCGGGCGGTGCGCATCCCTGGTGGGGCAATGAAACTGGTTGCCAGCACTTGCCCTGAGCAGTTCTCTGGCCAAGCTGCACTTTTTGAGCCCCCAGAGTCTGCCCAGCTAGCAGGGAACGTTCCCACAACATTGGCTAACATTCCCTACAGGTTCTGTTAAAGTTCTTAAGAAAACATTTTCATTTAATGTTCAAATAACATTATAATGATGTTTATTATTTTAAATAATGTTCCTGTATTGTTGAATGGTAACAAAGATAGAATGTTTTAGATGTAACATCCTAAGGATGTTTTGGGGATGTCTGTGAGCTAAAAAATTATAGAATGTTGCTCTATAAAACATTACCACAATGTTCCATAATAACAAAGTAAAGACATTCTCGAAAAATAATTTTAAAAACATTTTCAGGATGTTATTATGGCCTCTGATTGCAATATGTTATTTTAAAACATTCTGACAATGTTATGCAATAATGAAGAAGGAATATTGTTAAAGCAATATTGTAAAAATATTTTCAGGATGTTACTGATGCCTCATATCACAAATAGCATGTTTCTGTAATGTCATTTATAAACAAAGGAATAACGTTTTACCTATAGCATTCTGAGAATATTTTTGGGACAATGTTTAGGTAACAGATTACATAATGTTATTTATAAAATGTTTTCACAATGTTATGTAATATCACATTAAAAACATTTTCGACGTAATATCTGGAAAATGTTTTGAGGATGTTATTGATACTTCAGATTACGCAATGTTCTTTTCCAAAACATTTCTGTAATGTGATATATTGACAAATGTAGAATATTTGTCTAAAACATGCTTAGGATGTTTTGAGGATGTTCTTAAGTTAATGGATTACTGAATGTTCACCTACAGAACATTTCCACAAATAATAAACATAAATTGCATCTTGACAGCATGGAAATGTTGGTGATGTTGGGTATAGTTGTTCCCATGATAGCAGAATTCAAAATGTTCTAGAAAATTCAGTTTTTAAGATAAAATTCTGATATTTGCCTTCATCAACCATGACTCTAAAATATTGTCATTTTTTTCAGAAAGATTGAAAATGTATTTAGCAAGAACTGGATGGTATACGTATGTTTACAGTACTGTTTACAGTCAAATGTTTTCATGCACTGTAGGCTCAAATTTTTGATCAATCAAGAATCCGAGAAACAAGTTTTGTGGAGGAGAGTCTAATCTGACACTTTAGTAACATACTCAAAGTATTTTCTGGATGTTGCTTTGAGAATGTTCCTTTGTAGTTTTTCTGTAACATCATGGAAATATTTTATAGTAGAACATTCTATAATCCATTAACTCAAAAACATCCTCAAAACTTTTTAAGAATATTTTAGACAAATGTTCTATGTTTGTTAATTTATCACATTACAACAATGTTTTGGAAAAAAACATTGCAGAATCTGAGGTATCAATAACATCTTGAAAAGATTTTCCAAATGTTACATAGAAAATGTTCTTCATGTGATATAATTTATCATTGTGGGGACATTTTATTAATAACATTCTGTAATCTGTTACCGAAACACTGTCACTAAAATATCCTCAGAATACTTTAGCTAAAACGTTCTTCCTTTGTTCATACATGACATTACAAAAACATGCTATTTGTTATAAGAGGCATCAATAACATCCTGCAAACATTTTCAAAATATTGCTTTGTGCATATTCTTCGTTTATCATCATATAACATTATAAGAATGTTTTATAAACTACATAGTATAATCTGAGGCCTTAAAAACATATGGAAGACGTTTTTGAATGTTTTTTTTGAGAATATTCCTTTGTTGTTTTTCTGTAACATCGTGGAAATGTTCTGTAGGTGAACATTCAGTAATCCATTAACTTAAGAACATCCTCAAAACATCCTAAGCATGTTTTAGACAAATATTCTACATTTGCCAATATATCACATTACAGAAATGTTTTGGAAAAGAACATTGCGTAATCTGAAGTATCAATAACATCCTCAAAACATTTTCCAGATATTACTTCGAAAATGTTTTTAATGTGATATTACATAACATTGTGAAAACATTTTATAAATAACATTATGTAATCTGTTACCTAAACATTGTCCCAAAAATATTCTCAGAATGCTATAGGTAAAATGTTATTCCTTTGTTTATAAATGACATTACAGAAACATGCTATTTGTGATATGAGGCATCAGTAACATCCTGAAAATATTTTTAAAATATTGCTTTAACAATATTCCTTCTTCATTATTGCATAACATTGTCAGAATGTTTTAAAATAACATATTGCAATCAGAGGCCATAATAACATCCTGAAAATGTTTTTAAAATTATTTTTCGAGAATGTCTTTACTTTGTTATTATGGAACATTGTGGTAATGTTTTATAGAGCAACATTCTATAATTTTTTAGCTCACAGACATCCCCAAAACATCCTTAGGATGTTACATCTAAAACATTCTATCTTTGTTACCATTCAACAATACAGGAACATTATTTAAAATAATAAACATCATTATAATGTTATTTGAACATTAAATGAAAATGTTTTCTTAAGAACTTTAACAGAACCTGTAGGGAATGTTAGCCAATGTTGTGAACGTTCCTGCTAGCTGGGCTGAAAGCATGTTATCACTGCTGGGGAAGCAACCGCCATTCCGACATCCCTTCACTCCGACATGGGCCCCAATTGTCTAAATGGCAACACTTAAATTTCTGTCAGACGTCTAGGGCTGCAATGAGTGGCATATTTTACTATTCAGGGCTCAACAATAAGGATTGCCCGATTGCCCGGGGCAAGTAAAACTCGTGATCGGGCATGTAAACTAGTAACCTCACTTGCCCGATCGGGCAAGTTGCTAAAAATAGTAAATGTCAATAACTAATCGATAAAATAAATGTATTTCAAAACGTGCTCTTCTGCTCTGATGCAGGCGCGGAGTTCCGCCACACACAGGTGAGCACGCTAGAGCGGCTCGGGCCGCATTTTCCTGACCAAACCTGACCCCAGGTCAGCTGACAAAGATATTGAAATGGAAAGTGTATAAATAACCACCAACAGACTGCTGTTACGCACAGACAGACACGCTGCTCGCACAGCAGCTCAGCACGCACTCACACTGAGCTTGTGTTGCGTTCAGGCGTTGTCACGTAAATAACAACTTCCAACACTTAAATAGGTCATAGCACAAAACAGCAGCATGTCAAGTGACTTTTTACTTTATTATTAGTGCTGCACAATTAATCTAATCGCAATCGCAATCGCGATATCAGGCGCGATTACATAACCGCATAAAAGGCTGCGATTTGCGATTAATGTAGGCTAAATAAATGTTAACGTGTGTGCCTGTGAATGTGACTGCCTCTCCTGTAGTGTGTGGAGTTTGTTGACATCACTCCCACAAGCTATCCTGGTGCGTGCAGCTGGCGTGCAGCAGTGACCAACACAGACGCTGAAGAAGAGCATGAGCTCGACCATGAACAGGCAGAATTAGTAGCGGAAAAAAACGTCTGTTACATGGCGATACTTTGGATTCAGGCACGCGACGCTGAACAGAAAGACGTGCTGTGTAAGTGTAAAAGTTAAAGTCGCCACGTCCCGCGGCAACACTACCAATCTATATCAGCACTTGAGACAGCACAGCACAGAGAAAAGTAGGAAGAGTGCATGCGAGAGAAAGCCGAGCCGTGTAACGTTAAAGACAATGAGACAACCGAAAGCCGCCAGATCCTCATAAAACAACATCCAAGCACGGTTAAGCAAACATTTGTAAGTGTCACAGGGAAATCATGGACTCCATAACAACTGAAAAATTGAGCAATTTTGCTCTGTTTCGGCCCACATGACATTCTGCTGTGCTGTGCTATGGCGTGCTGGAATTTGTCATTTACGTGACAACGCCTGAACACAACACAGGCTCGCTCCGCTGTGTGTACAGTTGGTGTTCATTTTATTTAAGAAGGGACAGTGCACATTAATTAACATAATCACTTAAGTCACGTAAATGTGCCAAATTTAGCCATACAGGCTAATTGTCATCTGCAGATGTGCTGCGCTGCTGTGCGAGCAGCGTGTTTGACTGTGCTCAGTCTGTTGATGGGCATTGACACACTGTCTGTCCACAATAATAACTATGTCAGGTCAGTGCCCCGATATAATGTAGGGGAAACATTGAATCAAGCAAAAAAGACTCATGATACCATTTATTTATTACATTTTATTGTAATTATATTGTAATCGCAATCGCAAATCACAGTATTGTCCACCATAATCGCAATTGCACATTTGTTTTCAAATCGTGCAGCACTATTTATTATATTGAATACAATTGTATGTTCCTAAATCTTGAGACACCTCATATGTAAGCTAGACAGACATTTCACCTGCTCATTACTGTGCACACATGTACTGTATGTACGTAGTCCTAAAGAGCCCTTCTGGTGCCAGTAGATACACAGAAACATTCCAGCAGGCTGTGCTTTCCAAGCATACAAAAAAGTTTCACGCATGTGAAAATTATTTTTCATGCGTGTGCTTCACCTCCGCTGCTACAACTCCATCCTAGGGGAAACACTGCTGTGTGCGTTTTGTGCAACATGTGGATGCAGTTTGTTTTGTTTTTTCAGCTCCACAAAAAAGTGTGTTTGTCAGTTCTTTCCTCACAGTTGTACAGTTTCAGATAACTTGTTCTCTTTCTGTGTTTTGAATAAACGAGTGTTGTGAAACATTTACATGGGTTCATATTCCAATTCTATCTTGAAGTAGTAGTAGTGGTCACTCAGAAAACTTTAATCTTGAAATTGAATGGTGATGTCATAATATTTCATTGTTTAAATATTGTAACATAACATTTATAGATTTTTTTTTTCAAAGCATGTCACCCAGTCCTGAAGTGGTATCATTCTCAAACTGTCAGCTGTAAACATTTTAAAGAACATTAAGGTATAATGTTGTGGCAGTCATTTGTAACATTTTAAGAAGGTTATCACAAAACAGTTTTAGAATGTTTTTATAGAACGTTCTTCCAGAACATTCTGGGAACTTAAAGAAAACTTCCCACTAAAAACATCATTAAAACATTATGGTATAATGTTATGGCAACATTTTCATTCAACATTTTAAGAAGGTTATTACAAAACAGTTTTAGGATGTTTTTATAGAACATTCTTCCAGAACATTCTGGGAACTTAAAGAAAACTTACCCCTAAAAACATCATTAAAACATTATGGTATAATGTTATGGCAATATTTTCATTCAACATTTTAAGAAGGTTATTACAAAACAGTTTTAGGATGTTTTTATAGAACATTCTTCCAGAACATTCTGGGAACTTAAAGACAACTTACCCCTAAAAACATCATTAAAACAATATGGTATAATGTTATGGCAATATTTTCATTCAACATTTTAAGAAGGTTATTACAAAACAGTTTTAGGATGTTTTTATAGAACATTCTTCCAGAACATTCTGGGAACTTAAAGAAAACTTACCCCTAAAAACATCATTAAAACATTATGGTATAATGTTAAAGCAATATTTTCATTCAACATTTTAAGAAGGTTATCACAAAACAGTTTTAGAATGTTTTTATAGAACGTTCTTCCAGAACATTCTGGGAACTTAAAGAAAACTTCCCGCTAAAAACATCATTAAAACATTATGGTATAATGTTATGGCAATATTTTCATTCAACATTTTAAGAAGGTTATTACAAAACAGTTTTAGAATGTTTTTAGAGAATGTTCTGGAAGAACATTCTGGGAACTTAAAGAAAACTTCCCGCTAAAAACATTGTAACAACATTATAGGTAACATTGTCAGAATGTTTTCAGAACCAAAAATTGCTAGCTGGGTGGCCTGCTGGTTTCCCCATGTCTTGTTCAGGTTGTCAGAGGTACAGCCTACATCCCAGTGGTTAATGTGGGGACAACTGAGGTTGCAGTCTATCCACAAACTAGCCTTGGTGCCTTGAGCACTGCTCAAGTTGTTAGTCTCCCCCAAGGAGTTACAGAGGTGATGTCCGTGACTGCCACTGTTCAAAGCAGAGTGGGGTCGAAACAGTGGACAATCCCCTGCTCGATGATGTTCCAGTGCACATTCCACCATTTAAGTACAAGGCAGTTATAGCCCATATCAATCAGCTGCTTGAGGCTCAGGTGATAAGGGAGAGCAGCAGTTCTTATGCCTCACCGATCGTGTTGGTCAGAAAAAAGGATGGTAATTAAAGCATGTGTATTCACTACCCCTTCTTAACAGCAAGACAATCTCGCATTGAGGAACGCCTTGACATCCTTTCTGGGGCTTGGTGGTTTTCTACTCTGGATCTGGTCAGCAGATACAACCAGGTACCAGTATCTGAGCAGGACAATCCTAAAACTGCCTTTTGTACATCTTTTAGACTCTTTGAGTGGAACTGCGTGCCACTTGGGATGTGCAATGCTCTGGGCACCTTTCAGCACCTGATGCAGAGAATGTTTGGGGATCAGCAGTAACTGTTACTTTACCTTGATGACATCATTGTGTTCTCTTCCTCAGTCTTCCAGTACACACAGCGGCTCAAAATGGTCCTTGATCGGCTTCAAAAGGAGAGTCTGAAAGTCTAGCTTGAGAAATGTCTGTTTTCTAGCAGGAGGTCCTTTACTTGGGATATGCGATCTCTGACAAGGGTGTTTCCACAGACCATACTAAGATCAAGGTGGTAGCCAAGTGGCCACGTCCCTGCCATGTGTCTGATCTGTGCTCCTTTTTGGGCTTTGCCAGCTATTACAGGCGCTTTGTAGAGGATTTTGCCAAACTGGCTGGCCCTTTGCACAAGTTGGTGGTACAACTTGCAGGCACAAAGTCAAAGAAAGGGTCTGGACAGGTCTTTACACTGCATGGACACCCAAGTGTGAGCAAAGCTCTGAGGCTCTAAAATCCAAGCTGACCTCTGCCACAGTGCTGGGCTATGCCAACTTTTCATGTCCTATCATTTTGGAGACTGAAACCACCCATAGCGGTCTCAGTGCTGTTCTTTCCCAGGAGACTGAGGGTGGGGTCAGGCCTATAGCATACGTTAGCCAAGGCCTTCGGCAAACTGAGCACAATATGGCTGACTCTAGCTCTATGAAGTTGGAGTTTCTCACCCTCAAGTGGGCCATGACAGAAAAATTCAGGGAGTATCTGCTAGGGCACAAGTGTGTGGTCTTTACTGACAGCAACCCATTAAGCCTCCTAGTTCTGCCAAACTGGGTGCCACTGAGCATTGCTGGGCTGCACAACTTGCTGCTTTCCATTTTGAGTATAGATCTGGCCGCAGCAACAAAAATGCCAACGCGCTCTCCCAGCAGTACATGGCAGGTGCTGACTTTGCCGAGCAGGCTTCATCTGGCACTTCTGTTCCCGCGGCCCTCAAGGAAACTTCATGTCCCAATCCTGTGGGGTCCATGACTCACTGGTGGTGTCTGTCCTTCCATGCCACTCTCTGTCTGCTATTTGTGCCTTGCAGGAGGCTGATCCTGTCCTGAAGGATGTCCTTATGCTCTGGAGAAGGCGGGTTCAGCCTACTCTGGAGGAGAAACAACAGGTCCCTAAACCTGTTTTGCTGCTGTTAAAACAATGGGACTGTCTTGTGGAAAAACAGGGTGTGCTGTACTGCCGGTTTTACTGTCTAGATGGCGGGGAGGAGATTCGTCGGCTTGTCTTGCCTGCACTCCTTCAGCAGGAGACACTGAAACAGCTCCACCAGGAACACGGACATCATCGCATTGAGAGCACCAGTGAAATAGTGTGTCAGCACTGTTATTGGTCAGGAATGTCCACAGACATAAAGTAGTGAGTCCAGGAATGTGAGCGTTGCCAGGTGGCGAAAGATGCTAGACCAATGCCACACAGTTGCCCCTTGTTGGCGCCTGGGCCAAATGGGATTGTGGCCTTGGACTTCACTGTGTTGGTGCCCTCCCGAAATGGATTAGAGAATGTTTAGGTGATCACTGACGTGTTCAGCACATACACCGTAGCTGTCCCTACTCAGAATCAGCTGGCTTCTACTGTAGCCCATGCCTTGTTGACAGAGTGTTTTTTCAGGCTTGGTGTTCCGAGCCGCATCCACTCAGACCAGGGTAGGAGCTTTGAGAGTGCTTTATTTCCCACCAGTTATGTTGCTTGTATGAGGTCACAAAATCACACACCATAGCGTACCATCCTGCAGGCGATGGGCAGTGTGAGCGCTTCAATAGAGTACTCTAAAACTCCTACTGACCTTGCCAGTGTTATTACACCACACCTCATCAGGGTACTGGAAAGTCCCCCTTCTTTCTGATGTTAAGTCGCATACCAAGGCTCCCTGTAGACTTCCTTCTGGGTCGTGTTCAGGACCCTATGTCAGGGGAAGTTCAGGAATGAGTTGTAGAGCACCAAGCCCAACTTAAAATGGCTTTTTGCAGTGCCCATTAATGGTTGTTGGCAGCAGCAGGTCGCCGGAAGGAGTGGCACGATCAGCAGGTGCATGAGGAACCTCTACAGGTCAGCCAATTGGTTTATCTCTGTGACCATGGTGCTTGGGGTCGCCACAAGATCCAGGATAGGTGGAGCTCGATAGTCTACCAGGTACTGAGAGCCCCTTCTGGTGGAGGTGCAGTGTATACCATTGCTCCTGTGGATGACTTTCACAAGGTGAGGAATGTGCACCAGGAGATCTTGAAGGCCAAAGTCAGGCAAGAAACTTCTCCTTCCCCTAGGTCTCCACCTCCACTTGCCCCAGTGGCGTCTGATGCTGACTCCATTAGGGACGACCTCTGGTTGCTGGTTCCGGACACCCTGAAACCACCTACCCCTGTAATACCAAACTCGTCGCGTTCCACAAGGCTCCCTGTGGTGGCCCCAGTGGAAACACGGCCCATTCCTGACATACCTGCAACACAGTGAAATTTGTGCCAGGCGGTTCCTTCATCCACGATGGATCCATCCCAGTACTGGCCAGTTGGCCCTGTGTCAAACTGACTGGTCTACAGCTGGTCAGCATTCGAATGTCCATCATATCCCTCAATCTGTGAGTCACAGGGACAATGGGAACATGCAACCTCCAAGGTCTGCGTCCAGTGCACGGTTTTCATGTCCAACCTGTCTGTTTCGATCCCTGCTGCCTTGGCCACTCTTGAAGCATTTGGTCAGATCTCTGGATATAAACTGAACCTCAGCAAAAGTGAGATAGTTCCTATAAATGAGGGAGCTTAGCAATTTCCCCTACATAAATTCCCCTTCAAAATTGCCCACAACAATTTCACCTATCTGGGAATCAAGGCAGGGTTCAACGCTAAGGTTTTTTTTTCACTTGCCCGGTCGGGCAAGCTGGTCAGAGATCTACTTGCCCGAAGTCAGTTTTTACTTGCCCTATAAAAATTGTTTAATTTAAGCGGCTATCAAATAACAAAGGCTGCAGTCATTTTTATGTTATGTAATCTTTATTCACACTGTATTTATTAATTAAAACAACATATGTCATGTATTGTAGCTTAATTCTTACACAAAAATGACAGTGTCAGGGCTTAAAGTGAAAAATTTGTCAGTCGTTCTCCGTCTATAATTTTGCTCCCTACTTGAGCCATGCCCACCTCTATTTATTTTTCACCCCTCTCTCCAGTTCTGCTGTATTAACACCGGGTTTAATATATTTTGCTTCCATCTCTCTGCCCTGCTCTACTCTACTTCAACGCTACTTAGCTCTCTCTCTACTCCACCAGTAGACTACCACATCCACCTGTTGCACAAAACGCACACAGCAGTGTTTCCCCTAGATTGGAGTTGTAGCAGCGGAGGTGAAGCACACGCATGAAAAATAATTTTCACATGCGTGAAACTTTTTTGTATGCTTGCAAAGCACAGCCTGCTGGGATGTTTCTATATATCTACTGGCACCAGAAGGGCTCTTGAGGACTAAGTACATACAGTACATGTGTGCACAGTAATGAGCAGGTGAAATGTCTGTCTAGCTTACATATGAGGTGTCTCAAGATTTAGGAACATACAATTTTATTGAATATAATAAATAGTGCTGCACGATTTGATAAAAATGGGCGATTGCGATTTGCGATTGCGATTACAATATAATTACAATAAAATGTAATAAATAAATGGTACCATGAGTCTTTTTTGCTTGATTCAATGTTTCCCCTACATTATATTAGGGGGGCACTGACCTGACATAGTTATTGTTATGGACAGACAGTGTGTCAATGACCATTAACAGACTGAGCACAGTCAAACACGCTGCTCGCACAGCAGCGCAGCACATCTGCAGATGAAAATTAGCCTGTATGGCTAAATTTGGCACATTTACGTGACTTAAGTGATTATGTTAATTAATGTGCACTGTCCTTTTTAAATAAACATAAACACAAACTGTACACACAGCGGAGCGAGCCTGTGTTGCGTTCAGGCGTTGTCACGTAAATGACAAATTCCAGCACGCCATAGCACAACACAGCAGCATGTCAAGTGGGCCGAAACAGAGCAAAATTGCTCAATTTTTCATTTGTTATGGAGTCCATGATTTCCCTGTGACACTTACAAATGTTTGCTTAACTGTGCTTGGATGTTGTTTTATGAGGCTCTGGCGGCTTTGAGTTGTCTCTTTGTCTTTAACGTTACACGGCTCGGCTTTCTCTTGCATGCACTCTTCCTACTTTTCCCTGTGCTGTCTCAAATGTTGATATCGTGTTGCCGCGGTACGTGGCGACTTTAACTTTTAAACGTTTACACAGCACATCTTTCTACCTGAAAGACGTGCTGTGTAAAAGTTTAAAAGTTAAAGTCGCCACGTCCTGTCTCAAGTGCTGATAGGCTATAGATTGGTCGTGTTGCCGCGGGACGTGGCGACTTTAACTTTTACACTTTGACACAGCACGTCTTTCTGTATCTCCATGTAACAGACATTTTTTTCACCACCAACTCAGCCTGTTCATGGTCGAGCTCATGCTCTTCTTCATCGTCTGTGTTGGTCACTGCTGCACGCCGGCTGCACGCACCAGGATAGCTTGTGGCCGTGATGTCAACAAACTCCACACACTACAGGAGAGGCAGCCACGTCCACAGGCACACACGTTAACATTTATTTACATTAAATCGCAAATCGCAGCCTTTTATGCGGTTATGTAATCGCACAGCCTGACATCGCAATTGCGATTAGATTAATTGTGCAGCACTAATAATAAAGTAAAAAGTCACTTGACATGCTGCTGTTTTGTGCTATGACCTATTTAAGTGTTGGAAGTTGTTATTTACGTGACAACGCCTGAACACAACACAAGCTCATCATGAGTGCCGTACTGAGCTGCTGTGCAAGCAGCGTGGTTGTCTGTGCGTAACAGCAGTCTGTTGTTAGTTATTTACACACTGTCCATTTCAATAACTTTGTCAGCTGACAAACTGCACCGGGTTCGGGGTCAGGTTTGGTCAGGAAAATGCGGCCCGAGCCGCTCTAGCATGCTCACCTGTTTGTGTGGCGGAACTCCGCTGTGCGCCTGCATCAGAGCAGAAGAGCACGTTTTAAAATACATTTATTTTATCAATTCGTTATTAACTTTTACTATTTTTAGCAACTTGCCCGGCAAGTGAGGTTGTTAGTTTACATGCCCGACCGCAAGTTTTACTTGCCCTGGGCAATCGGGCAATCCTTATTGTTGAGCCCTGCAAGGTCACATTTAAAGTTAAAGATCTTTATAAAAGTAATTTCACCTCATTGTTGTCTACAACCAAGGGGCATTTTGATTGTTGGTCACTTCTAAATTTGTCATTAGTAGCAAGAGTCAATGTTGCTAAAATGTGTGTTCTTCCCCGATTCTGTCCCAGTGTCTCTCAGTCTTCCTCTCCCAGGCGTTCTTTCGTAAGCTAGACAGTTTAATCTTGGAGTTCTTGTGGGATAAGAAAACACAGAGACTGGGCAAACAATATTTACAAAAAACCCAACTGGAGGGTTGGCTTTACCAAATTTTAGATTCTTCTTTTGGGCTGCTAATATCTGAGTTTTAAAGTACTGACTGGGATATAACACATTTATACCATCTCCTGTTTGGATTGCCATGAAGTCTAATTCTGTTAAACCAGTGTCTCCTACCGCCCTTGTTCATTCCTCATTTGCTCCTTCAGCCTCTGTCTTGTCTAAAAACGTGTGTCACTCAGAATTTGGGCTCAATTTAAATGCCATTTTGGTTTGCAAGCATTCTCTATTTCATTCTCTATTTATGCCCCCCGGTGTAAAACTACGCTTTTCCACTTTCCCTTGTAGATGATGCTCTTTTTCTCTGGTCCACCAGGACCTTGTGGGTGGAGGACTTGGGAGAGGAAATTTCTGATGAACTGTGGTCTGACATTTCACACCAGGTCCATGAGTCCTCTATTTGTGCAAGACATACACTTGTAAAAACATACAATGTAAAATTGTACACTGTAAAAAATTTCAATAATGTATCTCCTGCATGTAATTGCTGTCAGCATTCCCCAGCAAAATACCGACATATGTTCTGACTATGTCCAGCTTTAACTACTGGACAGAGGTTTTTAAAACTGTCACATACATTGTTAAATAAACAGTTACACCAAGTCCATTCACAACTTTGTCTGGTGTCTCCCACTCTCCCTCTCCGTCTGCATCTAAGAAACGAACTATAGCCTTTGTAACCTTGTTGGCAAGATGTTTAATACTCCTCAACTGGAAAGCCAAAAGTCCTCCCTCTCATTTTCACTGTATTACAGATATTCTTTACTTCCTTAAATTGGAGAAGATTAAACACACTCTGGGGGGCTCATCTAGTAAGTTTGTGAAACGATTTCTTTTTTCTTTTCATTTCATTTGCTTGAATAACACACTGATTGTTACAACGATCTTATTGATGTAAACATTCTATGTAAAAACCTTATAAATAAATGTGGGGGAAAAAGGACAAGGACACTGCTGGGTTTGGAGTGAATGACTGTTGAATATTCAACTTAAAACTAACTTGACTATGGTGAGGCAGCTGCAGCTGGTTTGGCTGCAGTGTTCTGGACTGGACTGGAGTGTGAGATTGGGGCAAGCGCAGTTGGCGCTGTGCTATGTGCACAGTCTGCGTGGTCACAAAACAGCAACCTCTGAGGCTGAAAAATGAAGCCAACACAGAAGTGCCAAAGGCTGCAGTTAATTAAATGACCACTTGAGGCTGGCTCGAAAACAAAGTCAATCCCCATAGACCCCCAGGTTAAAATGCCCAACTTTATAGCAGAAGTACACAGCCTGGTACAAAAAAACGGTTTTGGTTTCTAAGCTACATTCAACATTCATGACAACTGTACAGGGGGTGATTTTTTAAACAACTCACCCATTTACATTTGATTAAGGCTCAAAGTTACGCATTTTTAAGGATGGGCCACTTGAGTGACAGGTTGTCTGTGAGGTGTCACTGCACTCTGTGACATAGATCCACTCCTTGCTGCTTCTGGCTTCAAACCATCACGACGGTGAGAGCTGAAATGCTGAACTCGGGGCTTCATAATGGCAGCCCACAAACCAATGGGTGATGTCACGGTTTCTAGGGATGTTTTTATGACCATTTATATTAGTGCTGCACGATTTGATAAAAATATGCAATTGCGATTTGAGTGGACAATATCGCCATTTGCGATTACAATTACAATATAATACATAAATGGTATCATTAGTCTTCTTGCTTGATTCAGTGTTTCCCCTACATTATATTAGGGGAGCACTGGCCTCACCTGACATAGTTATAGTATAGTTAGACATTGTTATGGACAGTGTATAAATGACCATCAACAGACTGTGCACAGTCGGGGCGTTGGTGGCTTAGTGGTTAGAGCAGGCGCACCATGTACAAGGCTGTTGCAGCAGCGGCCCGGGTTCATCTCCAGTCTGTGGCCCCTTGCTGCATGTCATTCCCTCTCCCCCCCCCCCCCTTCACGCTTACCTGTCCTGTCCATTAAAATGCACCAAAAAAAAAAACTTTAAAAAAAAAAAAAAAAAAAAAAGACTGCACACAGTCAAACACGCAGCACGGCACTGTACACACAGCGGAGGGAGCCTGTGTTGCGTTCAGGCGCTGTCACGACAAATTCCAGCACATGAATAGGCCACTGCACAGCACAGCAGTATGTCAAGTGGGCTGAAACCCGAGCAAAATTGCTCAGTTTTTAATTTGTTATTATATAATTTGTTATGTAGTCCGTGATTTCCCCGTGACACTTACAAATGTATGCGTAACTGTGCTATGATGTTGTTTTATGAGGCTCAGGGGTCTTTCAGTTCTATCTTTAACGTTACTTGGCTTAGCTTTCTCTCACATGCATTCTTCCTACTTTTCTCTGTGCTGTCTCAAGTGCTGATATAGATTGGTCATGTTGCCGCAGAACGTGGCGACTTCAACTTTTAAACTTTTACATAGCACGTCTTTCTGTTAAACATCGCCGTACCTGAATCCAAAGTATCGCTATATAATGTTGTATGATGTTGCATTTTTGTCGCCACCAACTCAGCCTGTTCTTGGTCGTGCTTATGCTCTTTTTCAGCGTCTATGTTGGTCACTGCTGCATGCCGGCTGGTCACCTGACCATATGTGCTGCACACACCAGGATAGCTTGTGGGCATGATGTCAACAAACTCCACACACTACAGAAGAGGCAGGCATGTTCACAGGCACACGCATTAACATTTATTTACATTAAATCGCAAATCACAGCCTTTTATGCGGTTATGTAATCGCACAGCCTGACATTGCAATTGCGATTGGATTAATCGTGCAGCACTTGTTTATATAGTCTATAATCGTCTCAAAAATGGGCTGCATTTGGACAGCCACATTGGGGTCCATGTGAAACCTTACAGACATGAGTGGATGACGACATTTACATCACACGGACCAAAGTGGATCCTTGCAAACATATGGACGTGGAAACTATGAATCGGCCTTTAATTGCACACGGTGAACAGTGGCAGGGGAAGAGGCCTCCTGCACAATTTAACAAGCAGGTCTTTGGTAGGTACACAAAATTAGAGTAGTTACTGAGGAACTAATGAGGAACTAATGAGTAATTACTGAGGAACTAAGCTACACAAAATTAGAGTAGTTACTGAGGAACGAATGAGGAACTAATGAGTAGTTACTGAGGAACTAATGATGAACTTACTATTAGTCAATGGTCAGTTCTTCAGTAACCCCTGATCAAATTTCAGAGGAGTAGTTACTGAGGAACAAATGAGGAACTAATGAGTAGTTAACAGTGCTTAATTTGAGCCAGAACGTACTGGAACGCATACCAGGATCTTTTCAGAAAAAGCCCTGGTGCGTTCCGGAACTAATTTGCATGGGTCTAGAACTTTTCACATCTAAAAACTACATACAGTGTTGGCTGATATCACTAGTGTTGCAGGGTGGAGGACCGTAGTACTACGGTGCCTCACGTACCACTACTGTGGAGTAAGTTCAAAGTCCAATTCAAAGTCCAATCGCAAGAGGGTGAGTGTCCATGTGTCGTCCAATAACGGCAGAGATCAAGTTCGTGGGTGGCTTGCCATCTCTCTCGTCAGGTAGAATCTCAAATCCATATGTAATTTGCCATAGGATCTCAAAAACTTCACCTGTGTAGAAACAGAGCTATTACTATTTTGCATCATCAACTTCAGTTGTTTTATGGCCATAATCAATATCACATAAATACATCACAGTAACACAAAGTGAGCAGATGAATAACTTTTAACTGTATAGTTTTTCTCAGCATGGAATACTTTATCCTGTCTTTACATTTCACATCATGAATTATTAGCTTTTTAATCCATAACTTGTGATTATTAAGCATATTAATCAATTACAAATAATACACATTTCCTTTTGAACTACAAAGATAATGTTTTTAATCATTTGTTTAACATTTTTCAACTTAACTATGAATAACAAAATCATGTATGCTATTAACACACATATTTCGAAACTGTAGGCTACACTAGTACACACACTGTGTTACGCTTGATTATTCATCGTTAATGACATCCATAACCAACTGTAAGGGTGCAAATGTATACAGTACACTACTAACACAAGTATAAACGGCAATGACCTCGAGGCAAAACAACTGTAGCACTTTACAGTTATGAGTAGGTCGCAACGCCAAGTTAGTGTGGTATAACAGTTAGAGGGAAGCACACACTTTACATGGTGGGCGCCGATATCATCTGCAGCATGAGCTAACATCACTAGCTGCGTTAGCATTAACTCACCAAGACGTTGATAAATGCGGTAAAACTCCCTAGCACAGGTCTCGGTTCCTCCCTCACGTTTCCTGCAAGTATCTCGGAGTGTTAGCTTTGTGTTTACATCAACATTTCACACCGCAGACATTGTGTGGTAATTTAACTCATTTCTCTGTCATCTGCTCGTGTCATTCCTGTGCCTATGAGTACAAGCTCCTCACTGAGAGGTGGGACTTTCTACCTTTAACCAATGGGAAGTGTGCACCTCCCTGTTTGACCACTGACAGCTGGTCTAAGCAGAGTGACTGTGATTGACACCTTGTTTGATCAGTAAGACTATGCCAAAGCTATGTAGTTAGATTGGAAAATTACATATGGATGTGAGGAACGAATGATTAACTAACTAGTTAATGGTCAGTTCTTCAGTAACCCCTGATCAAATTTCATAGAGGAGTTAATCATGACTTAATGATGAATTAACTAAGTTACTTCATCAGTACAGAATCATTACTCAAAAAAATGATCACGATTTATTTTTTCATATCATCCGATCTCGATTATTATCACAATATTTTTTATTGTTTTTAAACTGCCAGTTTTAAAGTATCTGTATTTAAAACTAAAGAAACTAGAGGTTAGTTCAACATTTTATTAAGAAACGAAGTAAATAACAAAGCAAACAACAGTGCAACAAATGTAGAAAAATATAACACCAAAAGTGCGCTACCTTACAGTCCTGAGTATTTTTGGAGGTATACAAGATAGAAAATAAACAAACTGTCCCCTTGGGGATAATGAGGAAACCTTGGAATGTAAACATTAACATTTTTAAGTTATGATGCTACATACTCTGTTAACATCATTGCTACTTTCAAATGTGCATCATCTTTAATAACAACACAGATGAGCTAGTTTTACCATGTTACAAACCACCTGAATAAAAAGTGCAATACTTGTAAACATTATACATGCTGAATCTAGTGCACATTATTTAGGACTTTGGCCTAGGTTTTTTGCCAGAAAGACTAGCCTGTCTACAGCATCTGGCTTTAAAGCTGCCCTGTGGCAGGACACAATATTGCCCCCAGTGCTAAAAGCCCTCTCTGAGAGTGAGCTGGTGGCAGGAATACAGAGGTACCGCCTTGCCAGGAGGCTAACTCTGGGATATGTTGAGGAGTGGATCTTCCACTATGTCAACGGATTGGTTTCACTGTCTGCATTTGGTGCTTGCAGGTAGCTGTTTAGTTCTGCCTCAACAGCCTGCTGGTCTGTTTGACCAGAAGTAGAGACAGAGTAGGGCTTTTTGAAAAAGCTGCCAAGTGTCTTCCTCTGTATTTTCACTGGTGTAGCTGAAGTTGTAGCTTCTGCTGAGGTAGCAGGCCTAGACTGCGATGTCTTCCATTCATCCAACATTTGAGAGACAGCGTTGGCCCTCACAGCCTCTACTTTGTCAGCCTGGATGTAGTGGATCTTGAAGCGAGGATCAACGAGGGTTGCCATGCAAAGGAGGTCATCAGTGGCAGCAGCATCAAATTTTCCATTTAAGTAGCTGGTGACTGAACTCTTTATGGCCTTGGTAGGGTCTGTGTCAGTGTCTTCTGGCTTTAAGACCTCTTCATTGAAGAGTTGAAGGACAGGTTTCACACAAGAAACACTGACATATGCTTCTCCAGAAAGGGTGTCAGTGAAGTCAACAAGTGGATTTAAGGCCTTGTGGACAGACTCCAAGACATCAATGTCCTGCCATGACGGAATCAGGTGCCTGTTTTTTCGATCATCTGATAATACCTTTGCAATGGCCTTCTCTTGCTCCAGTACCCTTGCGATCATGGCATGATGAGACCCCCACCTGGTAGGGGATTCTGTGATCAGCCTGTGCTTCGGCAGTTTGAGTTCGTCTTGGGCAGCTGCTAGAGCCCTTTTCTTTTTCCATGAGTAAGAAAAAGCACTGACCACTTTCTTGGACACACTGACAGCTCTCTCAATCCTCTTGTCCTTCATGCTTCCCTCTGAAGAAAAGAAAAAAAATAAAAAATTAATGACAAACTTTTTACATAATCACAAGTGTAACCAGGTGGTAAAAAACTTTATTTTAAGTCCAGACACTTCACATAAAACCACTATAAACATAATTTTCAGTTGTAATTGTGCCGCTGTAGTTTTTTGTTTTAGACAGCAAACATGATTCATGATTGGCTGTGGATTCATGTTGGGTGTTGGATGTATATATTTGTATATATATGTATATGTGTATTCTATATGTGTATCTATGCATATATGTGTATTGTATCCATAAAATGAAGAGTTTGTCTTCAGCCTGCTCTATTGTAAAGTGTCTTGAGATAACATTTGTTATGATTTGGCGCTATACAAATAAAGATTTCTTGATTGATTGATTGACTGATTGATTGACAGCGGGGGGCATATTTTCGCTGTCAAATGCTTACTGAGAGCCTTAGCTGGGAAAATACATGAAGTAAACACGCACTGTCTATCTGGGAATGGTAGCTGCTGCAGATGGATTACAGATGCCGATGATTTTCTCTGAATTGTAAACATTCCATGTTGGCCACCAGAGCATGCTAACCTTGAGTTAGAGTGCCACTGCCGTATTTTTAGTGAACATTTTTGTCAGCTTTTAAATTAAAATACAGTAATACTGAGCTTGCACAGGAGCAATGTGGACTCTTTTTGAGATAAAGTTTTCCTAATTGAAATTTCAGAGATAATTTCTATGGTGGGACTCATGTCACTTTTCCAGGTGAAGAAGTTTGTTTATTGGTGGAATAACCCTCCATATTTTTTTAAAATTACATTAAATTAACCCACAAAATCGTATTTTAAGTTTTGTGTGATTCATCCCTGGCTTCACAATGTCATACAGTTTTCATAAATTTAGAGAATAAATTTAGACTTCAAAATAAAAAATCTAAAATACTCCATAACAATTAAATCAAATTGTTGTTTTGAAATATTTTCAAATGTTATTCATGAACTATTATCAACTGTTATCAAGGACAGACAAAAAAATGATATAGTGTCAGAACTTAAGGTGAAAATAATAAAATATGTAACCAATATCTGTTATTTTTAAAGCAAAAAACAAAAACATGGAACAACTTTCTTGTTATTTACTCACCAATAGCTGAGTGCAGCCGATGACCGAAACACTGCAGCCGCGTCCAGCCTTTGAGAGCAACAGCTTTTACTATGTTGGCTCCGTTATCTGTTGTGATGCACACCTGTCGGTCTTCGCTAAGGCCCCATGATTCCAGCGCATCCTCCAGCCCCTGGCTGATGATTTTAGCAGTGTGGTCCTCCGGAAAATACACAGTCTGCAAGCATGTGCTTTGAAGAGCCCACTCCTTGTCAATGTAATGAATCGTGAGACTCAAATATGGCTCTGATGTGCGAGTTGACCAAAGGTCACTTGTAGTTGCAAAGTATTTCACCTCTTTAAGCTCAGTTTCCAGCTTTCCTCTGCATTCGTCATATAGCTGTGGCATTGCAGTTTGAGAAAAATATTTTCTGCCGGGGATTTCGTACCTCGGGTCCAGCACTTTGATTAAATGCTCAAATCCTGAGTTTAAAGGCATCATGTCTTTTGCTAGACAAAAAGCAATGGCGTGTGTGATCGTTTTTCTCCTTTTGGAATGTTGCTCATATGGCGCAATGGCAGCAAAAGATGACACTATTGATTGCTGCTTTGGTTGGGGGGCTGCCGCTGCACCGCTCGTAGTGGCTACACTGGTAATACTACGTGTGTAAGTAGCAGTGACAGGCTGTGCAGACTCCGCTTGCGTTTTCATGCTTTCTGTATAGTCACTCGGGTGGTACTTCTTCAAATGGTTAAAAAGATTTGTTGTGTTGCCGGTTTTTGAGGGCACAGACCGCCGACATACCTTGCAGACCGGCTTAATTTGCTGCACGTCACTTTGGAGATACCCGAACCACCGCCACACAACCGACGTTGAGTAACTTTTCCTGTCAACAATAGCCTCATCTTCGGAGGATAACGCCAAGTCAAGGCTGACATCTGTTTCGCTGTCCTCGGCTCCGCGTTTGGCTCCGCGTTTAGCTCCATGTTCAGTCATGCTGTTTACTCCTCTGCTTACTCCCTCGGCAACTTTCAAGCGGAAGTGGAGCAGGAAAAGATCGACTCTGATTGGCTGTTGCCACGCACATTTTCGCCATGTTTGATCGAGTAAATAGGCTCACAGCTGATCACCATAATCGACCTGAAATTAATCGCGATCACTAATCACGATCATATAATCGCCCAGGCCTATACTGATCACATCTGAACTGAACACCGTTGTAATGAAGGGGGAACTAACTATTAGTTAATGGTCAGTTCTTCAGTAACTCCTAATCAAATTTCAGAGGAGTAGTTACTGAGGAACTAACTATTACTTAATCATTACCTACCCTTTTTGTGTATCCTAAAGTAAAGTGAGACATCAAAATGAGTAGGTAATGAGTACTGAATCATTACCTACTCATTACCTACCCTTTTTGTGTACCCTAAAGTAAAGTGAGACATCAAAATGAGTAGGTAATGAGTACTGATTCATTACTTACTCATTAGTTACCCTTTTTGTGTAAAATACACAAAAATTACAGTAGTTACTGAGGAACTAATGAGGAACTAACTATTAGTTAATGGTCAGTTCTTCAGTAACTCCTGAATAAATTTCAGAGGAGTAGTTACTGAGGAACTAATGAGGAACTAACTATTAGTTAATCATTACCTACCCTTTCTGTGTACCATAAAGTAAAGTGAGACCTCAAATTGAGTAGGTAATGAGTACTGAATCATTACCTACTCATTTTGAGGTCTCACTTTACTTTAGGGTACACAGAAAGGGTAGGTAATAATTAACTAATAGTTAGTTCCTCATTCATTCCAAATTTTCGGCTGATTGAGCATGTTGAATCGGCGGCGATCACTCTGATTGGCTGTTCAGGTTTTATTTCCTCACCCCTGTAGAGAGTTACTTTGCCTGTAGTGAAACCGGGGCTAACCGGTGCTTCCTCCTCAGTCTCCACTTCACTCAGCTGCCCGACAGACCCATTGCTTCTTCCCACTTTAACCTGAATAACGCACAGCACCGAGCCCCAGTTTGTTATTCAGGTTAAAGTGGGAAGAAGCAGCGGGTTTGTTGGGCAGCTGAGTGAAGTGGAGCCTGCGGAGGAAACACCGGGACCGTCTGGATGTAATAGTCCGTGGAGGTGCTGCGGTGCTCGGCTGCACAGATAGGAAACCCCTCGGCTGACAGGATGTATCACTCTCTCACTCCGCTACTTTGATAATAGACTCGTTCGAGATGAACTGCACCTCGCCTGGAAAGTAGACAAGAGCAGGCGGCTGCGGCTGGGGGCAGTGACAAAAAGTTGCGGTAAATGAACCAGCTGAAACAGAATATTGATTTCTGGAAGACCCACCCACTATCACTGGTAGGGAGAATAAATACCATTAAAATGGTGGTTCTCCCACATTTTCTATATATTTTCCAATCAATACCATCCTGCATTCCACAAGCATAATTCAGGAAACTGGATTCGATAATGATTCCTTTTCTCTGGCAAAACAAAGTAGCACATATAAACAAAAAACACCTCTGTAAATTAGAACAAGAGGGTGGCTTCAGCCTACCAGCCTTCAACTATTTCTACTGGGCAGCACAGTCCCATCAAAATAAGCAAATCCGTGTACAAAGGTGATACACATGATACACAACTCAACAAAAATTTGGAACCAGATTAAATCATACTTGAAGGCCCCAAATATGTACAGGGATATGCCAATTTGTGACAATCATGCTTTCAAGCCTTCTGCTGAGGACCCGCTGTTTGCTCATTGGAGGGAGAAGGGAGTGTGGTCCCTGAGCGATTTGTATCATGGGGGGCTCCTGATGTCTTTTGAACAACTGAAGACTAAGTATAATTAATCAATCAATCAGTCAAACTTTATTTGTATAGCATACATTAAAAATGCCGCACAAAGTGCTTCACAGAATAAAAACATACAACAAAAATATTACATACATATTGAACCCCCCCCACCCCCCCCCACCCCCCCCCACACACACACACACACACAGACACACACACACACACACACACACACACACACACAGACTTCCGCGCCATAACTTGAGAGACCATTGGTCAGGATTGTCACCTGCGGGGACCACCCTTTCCAGGGCTTGTACAGCTATGAAAAAAATCACCAATGATCAGCAACAGTCAGATATTACAAAAGTCTGTTTAAATAAGCAGAATTCCAAAAAAAATAATTCACAGGAGTCAGGGTTGTCACCTATGGGGACCACTCTCACGCTTTGTCACTTGTTGCACCCATTTTACACACTTCTCTTACAATGTCACTTTTGGACCCATACTATTACACACCTCTCTAATTTTGTCACTTGTTGCACCCATTTTACACCCATATTATTACACACCTCTCTAAATCTGTCACTTGTTGCACCCATTTTACACACTTCTCTGTGTCACTTATTGGACCCATATTATTACACACCTCTCTAAATCTGTCACTTGTTGCACCCATTTTACACACTTCTCTGTGTCACTTATTGGACTCATATTATTACACACCTCTCTAAATATGTCACTTGTTGCACCCATTTTACACACTTCTCTGTGTCACTTATTGGACCCATATTATTACACACCTCTCTAATTTTGTCACTTGTTGCACCCATTTTACACACTTCTCTGTGTCACTTATTGGACCCATATTATTACACACCTCTCTAAATCTGTCACTTGTTGCACCCATTTTACACACTTCTCTGTGTCACTTATTGGACCCATATTATTACACACCTCTCTAATTTTGTCACTTGTTGCACCCATTTTACACACTTCTCTGTGTCACTTATTGGACTCATATTATTACACACCTCTCTAAATCTGTCACTTGTTGCACCCATTTACACACTTCTCTGTGTCACTTATTGGACCCATATTATTACACACCTCTCTTTTTTTGTCACTTGTTGCACCCATTTTACACACTTCTTTGTGTCACTTATTGGACCCATATTATTACACACCTCTCTAAATCTGTCACTTGTTGCACCCATTTTACACACTTCTCTGTGTCACTTATTGGACCCATATTATTACACACCTCTCTAAATTTTGTCACTTGTTGCACCCATTTTACACACTTCTCTGTGTCACTTATTGGACCCATATTATTACACACCTCTCTAAATATGTCACTTGTTGCACCCATTTTACACACTTCTCTGTGTCACTTATTGGACCCATATTATTACACACCTCTCTAAATATGTCACTTGTTGCACCCATTTTACACACTTCTCTGTGTCACTTATTGGACTCATATTATTACACACCTCTCTAAATATGTCACTTGTTGCACCCATTTTACACACTTCTCTTACAATGTCACTTTTGGACCCATATTATTACACACCTCTCTAATTTTGTCACTTGTTGCACCCATTTTACACACTTCTTTGTGTCACTTATTGGACCCATATTATTACACACCTCTCTAAATCTGTCACTTGTTGCACCCATTTTACACACTTCTCTGTGTCACTTATTGGACCCATATTATTACACACCTCTCTAAATCTATCACTTGTTGCACCCATTTTACACACTTCTCTGTGTCACTTATTGGACTCATATTATTACACACCTCTCTAAATATGTCACTTGTTGCACCCATTTTACACACTTCTCTTACAATGTCACTTTTGGACCCATATTATTACACACCTCTCTAATTTTGTCACTTGTTGCACCCATTTTACACACTTCTCTGTGTCACTTATTGGACCCATATTATTACACACCTCTCTAAATCTGTCACTTGTTGCACCCATTTTACACACTTCTCTGTGTCACTTATTGGACCCATATTATTACACACCTCTCTAAATATGTCACTTGTTGCACCCATTTTACACACTTCTCTGTGTCACTTATTAGACCCATATTATTACACACCTCTCTAATTTTGTCACTTGTTGCACCCATTTTAAACACTTCTCTGTGTCACTTATTGGACCCATATTATTACACACCTCTCTAAATCTATCACTTGTTGCACCCATTTTACACACTTCTCTGTGTCACTTATTGGACCCATATTATTACACACCTCTCTAAATCTGTCACTTGTTGCACCCATTTTACACACTTCTCTGTGTCACTTATTGGACCCATATTATTACACACCTCTCTAATTTTGTCACTTGTTGCACCCATTTTAAACACTTCTCTGTGTCACCTATTGGACCCACATTATTACCCACTTCTCTAACTACCACTTGTGGACGCTATGTTATCAACTAGGGGATGGGTCACAATTTTCGAATTTCGAATAGTCGTTTTATTTTTGAAAAATCGATTTTTTAATGCAACTATTACTATTCGCCGTCTTATTTCCCCCCTTTATTTGACATGCAATTCAGCTCCTAACCGCACGAGGGCAGTATAGGATTGCTACAGTGGTGTGAGATGGGCTACCAGGTAATTTGATGCTCTTCTACAAACAGGGGAAAGGAGGATGAGAATTATTCGAAAAATTGGCGAATAGTTGCCATGATTTTCGAATAGTGTTTTTGCTTGTGCTGCCCATCCCTATTATCAACGTCTCTAATTAATAATCATTAGATTTTTGGGCTATTGCAGCATACTATTTTAGAATTAAGTTTTCAGATAGTAGTGTAATGCTCATTGAGGGTGGAAAAAGGTTGCAAAAGTTACCTTTTGACAGACAAAATCACAACATACTATTCATTTATGTGCACAATTTTGGAATGAAAAAGATAACTGTTACCTAAAAGGTGATTAGTTTGTCTTTCTGTATGTTAAAATCAAACTATAATGTGTAACATTAAATACCCGATTTGTGTCTATAGATTAATTATATAGTAACAAAGAGAGCAAGACCACTGAGTGTACATTAATGATAAATCCAAGCATGAGATTACCATAAACTCTTCATTTTACCTAACACAAACACATACTCAACCTCCATGGCAAGTGGAAACCTCCTAGAGCGAAATATTTGGCAATGACAGACTGGAGAGTTTGTGCAGACCCAGAAATCAGCCAATCATTCATCCTCCTTTAAACCAATTGGGATGAAACAAAATACAGACATTTACAGACAAACACTCAATCTCCATGCCGAATAGCAACCTCTGAAAACGAACATTTTGGCAACCACAGGCGACTTCAAGAAGAGAGAGATATTCTGAGTTCAATGACAACATTAGGAAACAGACTCTGGATTGAGACTGTTATTAGAAGACAGAGGTTGGTACCACTTCAAAACAGCAGCAAGTTAAAAAAAAAAAAAAAAAGGCAATAGCGGCTGCCCTGAACAATGACTGTTTATTGAGGCAGTGGATCATTTTTGCTGATGAATGAGATATATAGAATATATTTCACCATGTACAAGTGTAAACAGCTCAGATAGTAAGTGAATGACTGATCAGATTGATTCCAAGAGAGGATAACTCAAATGTAGGATATCGAAAGGTTTGCAAAAAGTTAAAGCAATACTGAATGTGTCTATGCATCTTAGCCTCTCCCCAGTGGCACAGGCAGACATGACATTTTCGGTGGGCTTGATAAAAATGGGTGGGCCTAGTGCTGTGCGATATTATGATATATATCGTAGTGCGATATAAAAATGTCTACCATAGGATATAACCCTCTATTGTTTATATCATAATTTTAACGTGTGGGTTAGGCTACTCGGTTACTATGGGTCACAGGACACGTCCGTTCCGGTGATACAAGTCAGCAGTGTAAAACTCGAGGATGTGGGACTTTGAAACATCCCTGGATGCTACGAGTGACAGGCAAACAGCCAATCATTTAACTGCTGTGTAGCTCAGCTGCAGCACGTGTTTGTTTACAACAGAACAGCTATAGTGAGAATGTGACGCTGAAGGAGACGAGATTAAAATGTAAAAAGAGATTAAAAAAATGTTGTCTGGAAAACCACACTGTGGTCCGTGATCGAGGTGCAGACGAGAGAGCGAGACGACGCGGCCGTAGCCGCCGTGATATGACGACCCCGCCCACGCTGAGGAGGAACTATGAAGAACTGAGCTGTAATGGAAAAGCACCTAAACCAAGGTGAGTAGAGCCGAGCCGAGTAGAGCTGCAACTGTGTAGTGGAAAGGGGCCATTACTGTGCGTCTGCCCCAACTCTGACTTAGCGGCGGTAATAATGAAGCAGCGGCAGCTCACCGTCACTGAAACACTCGATGAAATCTATTACTCGATTAAATACGATGAGCCGCGAGCGTCATATCTCACTCGGTAGAGCATGCCCGCTGCAGCGACCCTTGGTTCGATTCCACCCGGCGGCTTTTGCTGTGTGAGGGTTTTCCTGTGTACATTATCCAGGGTTTTTCCTGGCACCAAATAGGGTGGTGGTGGTCGTTCAGAGGCAGGTGACCCATCAAATAAATTTTTGCGACAAAAACATCTGGATCGGTCATTTTCATATTTTAAAGCTAATCACTAACTTTATAACAACTCAAAATGATTGAAGTAGCCTATATTTTATTTAAAGTAGTAGGCAACATTGTTTTGGTATAATTGAGTAAAAATTTCATAATATCCTCTAAGCATAATTTAAATCAAGTGGTCTGAGACAAAGGTTTTTGCACCTCACCATGGCTCTGTGGTCAGCCTCTAAAGAATCAGTATCATGCCGATGTGCATCAACCAATCAAAGGTCAGCTCAGACCACTGTGTTCCTATTGGCTGTTCTACTGTATATGCGCGTTCCCGTGCCGCCAGCAGAAGGGGAGAGCAAGCGGCAATGGTGAACAGTGCACCACGTAAAATAGCTATTCCAGCATTGGCTACAACTGCCGACACGGCTAAACAACCAAAAAAAAAAAGGAAGACAGAACTGGGTTCCCCAGAGCCCCGGAGGGATGGGAAGGGTGAGGTGGGACCGGGCCCGAGGGTCGGCCGTGGGAGCGGAGCCGAGGGCTCTCCACGGAGAGGGAGAGTCGAGCCTCCGGAGTATGTGCGGGTCCGCGAGGGAGGGATGGGGAGGGCTGCTGCGCGGGGGGGGAGAGCCGAGCCTCGGGGTATATGTGCATGTCCGCTTCAAAACAGTACTATCAGTGATCAAACAACACTCAGCCAGCTTCAAACATTGTACCTTATTGAAATCAGGTGTGATTATGATAGCTGATGTTGTTTATGACATAGAAACACCATAAAATATCACCAAATAAAGCCATATGAAATGTGAAAGTTGTGATCCTACTTTCTAGGTGGTATATCTCAGCCAAAAATAGTGGTAGGAGTGAGATCTCACCTTTTATAAACCAGCTTCGTATTCATTGACGGCTCTGCATGAGAGCGCGAGTAATCCTTTAACTTTTCCCCTCGAAAAACGGCATGACATGACTTGTCACCACTCATCGCAATTTTGGACTTCGTGTATTTAGGCTGCTCTTGTGCAAAAACCATAAGGAACAAAAGAAAAACAATGACAGATGGTGACACCAAGCATCACATGGTTTGATGACGTAGTGCGCCTGTGAGATCCCATTTAACAGAGGAGGGAGGGAGCGTGGACGCAGGCGTCTGAACGAGTTAAAGAGGTTAAGAAAAAGCAACATGTGGACATGCGGTGGGGTGAGCCTGGTGTGCAGGCTGTTCACTGTGAGACCTGCAGCGTAGAATACCTGCTCAGATGGAACCAATGTCCTGGGAGATAGCACAAAAAAAATGAACTGGTTGTACTAAACCGGTCAAGGTTCTTGTTATCTGTTAACGGTTAAGCGGTTAACCATGTGTATCCCTACTTGTGACTGTGCAGGGTTCAACCTAACATTTTTTCCCCCCTTGGCCAGTAGATCAGAGTTTTACTGGCTCCTTATATATTTTTATTGGCCTGGCCACCAAAAAATGAAAATAACTCTTTTTTACCGACCCGGACCCAGATAAGCGGAGGACAACGAGTACGAGTACGAGTACGAATTTTGTTCACATCAATTGTACACATTTCAGATAATAACAGATAACTAACAGACTAATTATAATTTATCAGAGAAGAGAATTTTGGACTATAAAAGCTGAAATTTGGTGGCCTGTGGCGTATGCGTGGTGTGGCTCAGCAGGCTTTATCAATTTTTCAGAAATTTGCTTTCTAATTATTATTATTATTATTATTATTATTATTATTATCATTATTACTACTACTATCATCTTTATGGCTATTATTATGATCATAATCATCATTAGGGATGCAAACAAATTAATCGATTAATTGTCGATAAGAAATTACTTGATTAAAATAAATTAATTGCAATTAATTGCGTTTTTAAATCTGTATTTCCCCGCCAGTCCACGTGAGGCGCTCTTGACGCCAGACGTACTTGACGCACACGCAAGAACACACTAGAAGCAGGGCTCTGACGAGAACAACATAAACACGAAGCGGGATGATGAAACGGACAAGAAGGAGTGCAGTGTGGAGCCATTTTAAGTTGGTTAATGACGACAAAGACACCAAATGCACAATATGTGGTAGTATTTTAAAGTACAACTCCTCCACAACTTTGTTGAATTACCACCTGAATACGACACATTCAGTCATGCTGCATGGAGCGAGTGGATCGGCTTCACAGCCTACAATCACCACAACGTTGGGACGGACGGTATGTGACGCTGGGAAAGCGGAGGGCATTACTCAGAGAATATGTAACATGGTTACAACAGACATGCTGCCGATAAACGTCGTTAATGGACAGGGATTTCGAGAAGTGATAAAGTACATCGAGCCAGGGTATAATATCCCCTCTAGAACGACCATAACTACCCACGTGGAAGCAAGCTATGTGAGGAAGAAGGCTGAGTTGAAAACACAACTTGCAACCGCGAATGTGGCCCTCACAACCGACTGTTGGACTTCCTTAAATACAGAAAGCTACATCACAGTTACATGCCAACACACTGAAAAGGATTGGCAGGTAATGTCAGCAGTCCTACTCACAGAGAGCATGGCAGTGAGACATACAGCTGACAATTTAGCTAACAAGTTGAACGAGGCTGTGGAAACATGGGGACTCACCGGGCGTGTAGTTGGTTATGCATGGTTATTGGTTATGCACGGAATATTATCTCAGCAAACAGTCCCACACGAGTCAGTTGGCACTCGGTTTCAGCATACCCTGCAGCTGGCCATTAACGACGGGTTCGCTACCTACATTAACCGAGTCATTGTAGCTGCCAGCAGACTGGTAAAACACTTCAGTCATAGCAATCCAGCAAACAAAGCGCTTGAAGCAAAACAGAAACAGATGCAGCTGCCGTCTCATAAACTCATCCAATCCTGTAAAACCAGGTGGAATTCTGTCTGTGACATGTTTAGCAGAGTAACGGAGCAGCGGTGGGCCGTGTCTGCTGTACTATCAGACCGCACAGTGACCAAACTCACAGACGCGAGGACGCTGGAGTTGAGAGATGAGTACTGGCAGTTGATAGGGGATGTAGCGCCAGTGCTGGAAACACTCAAGTGTGCAACTACCGTCATGTCTACTGAGACTGAGGTGTCCATATCAGACACGTATCCCATCACCTTCAGCCTGATCAATGTGCATCTCAAGACAGACGAGGGAGACACCAGCAAAGTGGGGGAATTCAAATCCAGAGTGTGCACTTCACTGGGTGAAAGGATGAAGGTAAGCTAGGTCCATTAATTAAATTATTGTTAAATTATTGCAGATCTTTTTAGCTGTATGCACAAAAAGCACTTTATGTTTGACAGTTGTATTTTTGAACTGCTTCTACTGTCTATCTAATTAATAATTAATAGCAAATAAGCAATTAATAAGGGACCACTAGTGGGGGCGTCGGTGGCTTGGTGGTGGAGCAGGTGCCCCATGTACAAGGCTGTTGCCGCAGCGGCCCGGGTTCAGCTCTGGCCTGTGGCCCTTTGCTGCATGTCACTCCCTCTCTCTCTCCCCCCTTCATGCTTGTCTGTCCTATACATTAAAGGCGAAAAAGCCCCCAAAAATATCTTTAAAAAAAAAATAATGGACCACTATTAATGATTAATAGTGGTCCATTCATTAAATGATAAAACACTACCTGTTGGCAGTTATGATTAAAAACAAAATCACATTTAATTCTAATTTATTGTTTTTTTATTTAAAGATTGATTCTGATGACCTGACGTCAACACCACCAATGCTAGCCATGATGTTGGATCCTCGACACAAGCACCTGGCATTTCTGATCCCAACGAGGAGGCTTGCAGCTCATGCCAAACTGCTTCAACTGCTAGCAGAAGCAGAACGTGCGAGCTCCACATCAGCAGATGCAGACGCCGCTGGAGACCAGGTGGTCGGTGAAGTGCCAGTCCAGGAAGCTGTGCACAGACGCAGTTCTTATGCTTTACTCATGGGTGAAAACTATGCCACCAGGAGCACCAATGATGTGGAAAAAGAAGTGGACAGCTTTCTGAAGGATCCGCCACCACTCCTTGATTCTAGTCCCACAGCATGGTGGAAAGTCAATGAAGGAAGGTTTCCAAGGCTGACAAACCTGGCACGAAAGTACTTGGCCATACCAAACACGTCAGTCCCAGCTGAGCGTGTATTCTCAGCAGCTGACCTCATTGTAAACAGGCCGTGCACACGACTTACTCCTGACCATGTTGATATGCTGATATTCTTGAACAAAAATAGATAGGTCTACAGTATCTATGCTATGAGGAGCACCAGGGATGTGTTTTTGGTTCTGTTTTAGGCAGGTGGGCACACATATCTTTCTCAGGGATGTTTTTTGTTGTTTTCAGGCAGCCTGTATTTTTAGTTAACTAGAGCTACGATAGTCCAGTCCTGTTCTACTAATGTTATTGTGATATTGTCACATTTCCCAGGGATTTATAAATGCTGCTAATATTGCACATGTGACAGATGAGACAGTGCACAATTTATTACCTTAACCTTATTTAATTTTCTTTTCAGAATTTATTTTATTTATTTTATTATGCTGCCAAGAGACAGTGCACTAATTTATTTTCATGTTAAAGTAGCCTACATATTGTATTCTTCTCTTCAGGAATGTGAAGCTGCTGCTATTAATGTTTCCCATGTCACAGATGAGAGAATGCCCAATTTATTTTCACGTTAAGTAGCCTGCGTAATATTGATATTTACTGTTCAGAATATCTTTGGTATGCTACCAAAATGCTGCCCTCAAATATATCCCAAAATAAATCTTTGATTAAGGAATATGATTTGCATTTGTTCTGTATATCATAAGAAAGATATAGCTTTTATGTTATGTATAGATAGAACCTATTGATTCACAGGGAAATTCAGCTTCTCAAGAAAATCGCCGCTTATCAATTAATCGATCATCGATCGATAAGATGAAACAACTATCAATTAATGAATTAATCGATAATTTGCATCCCTAATCATCATTATTATTATCATTATCTATATTACTCTTATTACTGTCATTATTATTACAACAACATACTGCATCTTCTCTTACTCATTAGTCTAACTATAGACATTCTGGGCATTATATCTGTAACACATTTTATTTGTGAGGATTGTTAAGAAGTTAATATTTATGCTCAGTAAATGTGGTAAATATTTAGTCAAAAGAAGACTGTACATTTCATTTGAAATTTTGATTTTGAAGTAACGAGTATAGAAGTTCATTTCCAAGTAAATGCCTTACTTTGTATTAAAAGGGACTTCACTACCCAGTATATATCACGTGATGACGTCACTTAGCTTCTGTTGTTGTTCGCGCCAATGCTGTGTTAGCAGCAGTCGAGCTGTGTACCCCCTTGTTTGCACAAGCTAACATGTCCGTGCCTTTATTCATTCACTAAAGATGACGTTTGATTTTAAGTCCAGTCTCGTCTCTTCATTTGTAAGGTTGTAGACGAAGCTGCAACAACATCCGGGCAACAAAATATGAATTAACAACGTTAGCATTTTGTAACATAAGCTCGACCAGCTCTGACACACACCCTTGTGTCTCTAGGCTACACAGCGAGGCGGCGTCCCAGACTCAGATCAGCATCTGTGTCCTGAAGTCTGCTCTCATCAAATCATCAAAACACTTTTCTCGCCTTTATTACTATCTCTAGATAGACAATTGGTGGAACAAATCTGACACGCCATGCCGATGTGTGCTTACATAGCACAGGGAAACGGGAACACACAGGTGGCACACAGCGTGCACGGGAGCAGAGAGCCTCAGACTGATGCAGAGTTGTAGGGGAAATATGCAGATTTAACCTCTCAAAATGAACAGACCCGATCATAAAAACAGGAAAACACAAACACACAGTTTCACTTTAAAATCTGAGAGAAACTGATATGTTGGATGATTATACTGCGTTGTGTTAGTTTCAGCCCACACTGACCATTTTAGGCGGTGGCAGCCGCCACCAAAATTAATATGCAGGAAAAAAAATCAACCTTATTATCTGTTTCATGCCTGCGAATAAAAACAACCACCCAAACTGACATTAGAGCCAAGTCCTGTTTACTTCTGAGTCCCAATAAGGAGATAAACACATGCTTGATGTGTGATTTTACAGCTTGGTTGTAAATGTCTGAACAAGTTGAAAAAGCAACAACGCACACTTTGAATACCTACGTCAGTTTAACCCTCCCCCTGACTCCATTCTGAGACCACAGAGCCAGCCGCACCAAAATGAAATCAGCTGGAAACAAAACCGAACTGTTCCACAACCAAGCTGGTCGTAAAATTTCGCCACCTATTAGGCAAGGCAATTTCATTTGTATAGCCCAACAGTTTGTCTCAAAGGGCTTTACATAGCATCATAACAACATCCTCTGCCCTTAAACCCTCACATCGACTGAAGAAAAACTCCAAAAAATTGGAGAAACCTCATGGTGAGCAACGGAGGAGGGATCCCTCACCCAGGACAGGCAGACATGCAATAGATGTTGTATACAGACAAGAAAACAGTTTACAACACAGAATATGCAAAACATGGAAATGGTTAACAAGAGCTGATGAAGGCAGCTTCTGGTGGGAGGGAAGGCAGGGAGAGCAGGCCAGCTTAATGGGAGTACTATTAGAGTGACATGCTTGGCTGCTACAGGCTGTGGTTTCGAGAACTCAGATGCCTACCCTGCAACAGTCCCTTCACAGCCAATTGACATGTGACAGCGCCCAGCACACCTTAACAAACTCACACTCAACCTCTATGACAAATGGCAACCTTCTAGGGTAAACATGGTGACTGTAACAACTTTTTCTCCATGATACGCACACATATACACCCACAAGTCAAATGGGCCCCACGAGTGGAGTGGGCTTACTCCTTTTCGTCCCCACAAGTGATGGCATGGGAGAGCAAACATACGTACTGTACATGCAAAGGCTACTGTACATACACACAAACTACATCATGATGTTGATTCACAAAAAGTCTGAATTAATGCTTTGTCTGGCCCGTCAGCATGACGACAAGCAAAAAACTTTTAAAATGCTTGTTTTCTGAATGGAGTTCAGATCGGTCAGGGCTATCATCTTAGCTGCTCCATCTGCACTCAAAATAACGTCATCTAAAGGCATGAATATGACAGCGACATTATTATTTATATGTATAAATATCTACACACTGCATAACTTTAAAATTAAATAAACTCACCGCCACCAGCATTTAAGACGTTTCAGCACCTCCTGAGCTGAGGGTCTTTAAGTCCGGGGTTAGCTCCGGCTAACATTAGGTTGTCAAATCCAAAGAATTCAAAAAATAAACTCCCTTTGCCCGTGAACAGCTCCGAAGAGAACTCCTACCGCCCGGAGAACTTTGGTGCGGTGGCTGGTTTGTGTTTTTTCCTCCAGCAGCAACATGCTAACGTGTAGCTGCTACGTAGCATACAGGTTGTCGGATCCTAAAAGTTAAAAATAAATAAATAAATAAACTCCTCCCGTCCATAAACAGCTCCGGAATTAGCGGAGAACTTGATGTGGTGGCCCGGTCTGTGTTTGAACCTTCAGAAACCCTCCACTTGTATTCCTCAATTCAATTCAATTCAATTCAGTTTTATTTATAAAGCCCAGTATCACAAATCACAATTTGCCTCACAGGGCTTTACAGCATACGACATCCCTCTGTCCTTATGACCCTCGCAGCGGATAAGGAAAAACTCCCCAAAAAAAACCCTTTAACGGGGAAAAAAAAACGGTAGAAACCTCAGGAAGAGCAACTGAGGAGGGATCCCTCTTCCAGGACGGACAAACGTGCAATAGATGTCGTACAGAACAAATCAGCATAACAAATTAACAGTAATCCACATGACACAATGAGACAGAGAAAGAGAGAGAGAGAGAGAGAGAGAGAGAGATGCAGGTAATGACAGTAGCTTACAACAACATTATTGAAAGTAATAATATTATAGTTATAGTTCTGGCTACTGCGGTACAATATGTTGAAAGTATGTATTAATATCTGGCAGTATACAAGTGTGACAATAGTCATATGTGTATAATAACAGTAGAAGTATGACTAATGACTAATGATGGCAGCAGCAGGAGGCATCTGGCAGGACCACGACAGCACCACAACCACACACGTCACGCTGTCCAGGCACCGCTGCGATATGAGTTAATCTGAGAGACAGTGGAGCACAAAGGCTCCGGAGAAGAAGCCGAGTTAGTGACATCCAGAATGGCCGAGTTAGCAAGATGCAGTAATAGAATACGAGAGAGAGAGAGAGAGAGAGAGAGAGAGAGAGAGAGAGAGAAAGAAGGAGAGAAGGTGCCCGGTGTATTATAGGGGGGTCCTCCGGCAGACTAGGCCTAAGTCAGCCTAACTAGGGGCTGGTACAGGGCAAGCCTGAGCCAGCCCTAACTATAAGCTTTATCAAAGAGGAAAGTCTTAAGTCTAGTCTTAAATGTGAAGACGGTGTCTGCCTCCCGGACCGTAACAGGAAGATGATTCCACAGGA
Organism: Epinephelus fuscoguttatus; assembly: GCF_011397635.1. Taxonomy (NCBI): domain Eukaryota; kingdom Metazoa; phylum Chordata; class Actinopteri; order Perciformes; family Serranidae; genus Epinephelus; species Epinephelus fuscoguttatus. The sequence goes on along the minus strand of NC_064770.1, from coordinate 8,030 downwards.
GAGGAGCCTGATAGCTGAAGGCTCTGGCTCCTGATCTACTTTTGGAGACTTTAGGGACCACGAGTAACCCTGCGTTCTCAGAGCGCAGAGTTCTGGTGGGATAATAAGGCACTATGAGCTCTCAAAGATATGACGGAGCTTGACCATTTAGAGCTTTATAAGTTAACAGTAGGATTTTAAATTCAATTCTGGATTTTACAGGGAGCCAGTGCAGAGAAGCTAAAACAGGAGAAATATGATCTCGTTTCTTAGTTCCTGTTAGTACACGTGCTGCTGCATTCTGAATTAGCTGGAGAGTTTTTAAGGACTTACTAGAGGTACCTGATAATAGAGAGTTACAGTAATCCAGCCTTGAGGTAACAAAAGCGTGGACCAATTTTTCTGCATCTTTCGGGTCAGGATAGGCCTAATTTCGCAATATTACGCAGATGAAAAAATGCAGTCCGTGAGGTTTGTTTTAAATGAGAATTAAAAGACAAATCTTGATCAAATATTACTCCGAGGTTTCTTACGGTAGTGCTAGAGGCCAGAGCAATGCCATCTAGAGAAACTATGTCATCAGATAAAGAGTCTCTGAGTTGTTTGGGGCCAAGAACAATAACTTCAGTTTTGTCTGAATTTAACATCAGGAAATTGGTGCTCATCCAGGTTTTTATGTCTTTAAGGCAGTTATGGGGTTTAGTTAATTGATTACTTTCTTCTGGCTTCATCGATAAATACAACTGTGTATCATCCGCATAACAATGGAAATTTATAGAGTGATTTCTAATGATGTTACCTAAAGGAAGCATATATAGAGTAAATAGGATTGGTCCGAGCACAGAACCTTGCAGAACTCCAAAACAAACTTTGGTACATAAGGACGATTCATTATGAACGTGAACAAACTGAAAACGATCAGATAAATAAGATTTAAACCAGCTCAGTGCAGAACCTTTTAGGCCAATAAAGTGATCCAGTCTCTGCAGTAGAATTTGATGGTCAATTGTGTCAAACGCCGCACTAAGATCTAATAAAACAAGTACAGAGACAAGTCCTTTGTCTGAAGCAATCAGAAGGTCATTTGTAATTTTAACTAGTGCTGTCTCAGTGCTATGATGCACTCTAAATCCTGACTGAAATTCCTCAAATAGATTATTATCATGGAGAAAATCACACAGCTGGTCTGCGACTACTTTCTCAAGGATCTTTGACATAAAGGGAAGATTAGATATTGGTCTATAGTTGGCTAACACCTCTGGATCCAGGGTGGGCTTTTTTAGGAGAGGTTTAATTACAGCTACCTTAAAAGACTGTGGTACATAGCCTGTTAATAAGGATATATTGATCATATCTAATATATGAGTGTTAACTAAAGGAAAGACCTCCTTAAGTAGCCTAGTTGGGATGGGGTCTAAGAGACACGTTGATGATTTAGATGAAGAAATCACTGCGGTCAGTTCTTGAAGAGAAATTGGGGAGAAGCAATCTAAATATATATTAGGTTTTACAGCTGTGTTTGAGGTTAGATAGGTACTATCTGAGGACAGGAGGTCATGAATTTTGCCTCTAATAGTTAGAATTTTGTCATTAAAAAAGCTCATAAAATCATTACTGCTAAGGGCTAAAGGAATACAAGGCTCAATAAAGCTCTGACTCTCAGTCAGCCTGGCTACAGTGCTGAAAAGAAACCTGGGGTTGTTCTTATTGTCTTCTATTAATGCTGAGTAATAGTTTGCTCTGGCATTGCGGAGGCCCTTCTTATAAGTTTTGAGACTGTCTGTCCAGACTAAACGAGATTCTTCCAGTTTGGTTAATCGCCAATTCCTTTCAAATTTTCGCGATATTTGTTTTAACTTACGGGTTTGAGAGTTATACCAAGGAGCGAACTTTCTTTGCTTTTTTAACTTCTTTTTAAGTGGAGCTACAGAGTCAAGTGTTGTTCGCAGCGAGCCTACAGCGCTATCGACAAAATGATCAAAGTCGGTACAGGAAACCTCTGTTACTGAGGGACTTGGTATTGAATTTAATGACGGAGTAATCTTTTCCTTAAATTTTGCAACAGCACTATCTGATAAACATCTAGTATAGTAACTGTTGCTGAGTGGCGTGTAATCGAGTAAAAAGAAATCAAAAGTAATCAGATAATGATCCGATAGCGAGGGATTCTGTGGAAAGACTTTTAGATTATCAATTTCAATTCCATACGTCAGAACTAGATCGAGGGTATGGTTAAAACATTGAGTGGGTTCATGTACACCCTGACTGAAGCCAGTGGAGTCTAATAATGAGATAAACGCGGTAGCCAGGGAGTCATTATCAACGCCGACATGAATGTTAAAATCGCCTACAATAATAACTTTATCTGATTTAAGAACTAAACTGGATAAAAACTCTGAGAATTCAGATACAAATTCAGAATACGGGCCAGGAGCACGGTACACTATAACAAATAAAAGTGGCTGCGAGGTTTTCCAGGTGCTCAAGCAGCTACATGCGACGTAGCCTCGTGTCGCCGGGCTCTTCACGTACGGCGAAGAGAGGTTCCGGTCTAGAGAGCGAATGCGAAATTCACCAAAGTAAAAGTGTTCACCAAAGTAAAACTTTAAATTCTGGCGCACCATCGATTTGGGGTGATGAGGGTTATAAGAAAATCGATTAGCTGAATGGCTTGGGGCTATTCATGTAAATTATATTCTTTAAATTTAAAAGTTTCACCGCATTTTCATTAGCTTGCTGCTTTTATTTTGACGGAAAGGCGCATCAATCGAATTACGGATCCTGTCTCACTCGCCCTGGTTCCGGTTCCTTACCAAAATGGCCACGAACGGCCCCAGACTACTGACGTGCCACCTTAACTTTACTCTGCATGCCCATATGGTAGTTTTTCTTTATGCAAATTTTAGTGCTTGTGAATTGTACTTGTTCTCCCTGTATGTCTCTGTCTGCAACTTTGTGTTTTTGCTGCTGACCGTCTTGGCCAGGTCTCCCTTGAAAAAGAGACGGGACTAACCTGGCTAAATAAAGGTTAAAAAAATATAAAATGAAAAAAACCCTCCAGCATACTTTATATAAACAAATTTTGCTGTCTTTTGTAACTAGATGTAGCACCTCTTGAATAAGGTGTACTGCATAGTGTTTGTCTATCTGTCTAATTGTCTTTTTTTTCCCCTCTGTTTTTTGTATGAAACAATAGAGGATGTTGGGGAGGGGTTGGGGGTGGGAGGGAGGGATGATTTGTTGTTGATTTGTTAAATGCTAATAAAAAAAAAACTTTATGCAAACAAATCAGTGTGGACACTGTGCAAAGTGAGGCATATGACTTTTCCAATAACAGTAGGAGTAAATCAGATTATTATTTTAATTTTTGATTTCTTGCAATTTTTCAACATTTTTTTATGACAATATTAGCGCTCCATCATTAAAACAGGTCATGAAAGGGTTAATTTATAAACATATTGATGAAATAACACATCACACATCTGAAAACAAATAAAATTAAGCAAATATTAAAAACATTTTTAATACATATTTCTACTTTTATGTGGTGTCTGGGGGGATCATAGGGTCCAAAAATGGGCCCAACAGGAACAAAACAGGTCCCCATAAGTCACTTAAATCTCCAAAAATAAAGGGAAAAACGATTCCCGATTGCATCCCCTCTGCCGACTTTGGGTTCTGTAGGGTGACGGGGGGGGTCACTTAAATCTCCAAAAATAAAGGGAAAAACGCTTTTCTTTAATATTTCATAAACGCTTTGAGCCAGACGGCTGAAAATTTAGTATGTGCATTGTGACCAGGAGTGTGACACGTGTGCTGAGTTTCGAACGCGAGCAACCTTCAGAAGTGTCAAAGGTCAGGGGGTATCTGGCAGGAGAGGCCTAATCCTGAGCTTAACTGTTTAACCCTTGACCTCAGCCTAATTCTTACCATTTTTGAATATGTTGCTCAACAGAGGGTGTTGTGCGTGGATTCGCTGGTCCTGCTGCAATACAACCACCGTAGAGCTGCTTAGCTTTCCAAAGGCCTACTGGCTTGACACTCGGGGTCATCAATCTATGTCCAAAATAAAGTTCACACACCAAGTTTCAAGTCATTTGGTCCATTTTTGGTCGAATGGCATTCACTTGAAGTTTCCAAATGGCGATTACTTGAAGGCCCGCCCATCAAAAAGTACAGGTCTGAGCGACACCAAACCGACGCCTTTCTGCTCGTCCCAGGCCACTGAACGACATATAAAATAATCAGACTTCCACAACTTTTAGAAAAGAATTTGCTTCAAGCTGGCCAGCTGTGTCAGAGGCTGTTAGAGTGTATGCACCTGACACCCTCTTGAATTTGATTTTGTGAGACATCCAGTTAAGAAAACTAAATGACTTGAGGGGTTTGCTTTTTGTATTCTTGTATAGGGGCCCGATCGCATCGTCTGTGCTGACTTTGGGGTCTCTAGGGTGACAGGGTACTGCACAGGTGCCCCTAAAGGCACTAAAATCTCCAAAAATAAAGGGAAAAACGCTTTTCTTTAATATTTCATAAACGCTTTGAGCCAGACGGCTGAAAATTTAGTATGTGCATTGTGACCAGGAGTGTGACACGTGTGCTGAGTTTCATACCTGAGCGACCTTCAGAAGTGTCAAAGGTCAGGGGGTATCTGGCAGGAGAGGCCTAATCCTGAGCTTAACTGTTTAACCTTTGACCTCAGCCTAATCCTTACCATTTTTGAATATGTTGCTCAACAGAGGGTGTTGTGCGTGGATTCACTGGTCCTGTTGCAATACGACCACCGTAGAGCTACTTAGCTTTCCAAAGGCCTACTGGCTTGACACTCGAGGTCATCAATCTATGTCCAAAATAAAGTTCACACACCAAGTTTCAAGTCATTTGGTCCATTTTTGGTCGAATGGCATTCACTTGAAGTTTCCGAATGGCGATTACTTGAAGGCCCGTCCATCAAAAAGTACAGGTCTGAGTGACACCAAACCGACGCCTTTCTGCTCGTCCCAGGCCACTGAACGACATATAAAATAATCAGACTTCCACAACTTTTAGAAAAGAATTTGCTTCAAGCTGGCCAGCTGTGTCAGAGGCTGTTAGAGTGTATGCACCTGACACCCTCTTGAATTTGATTTTGTGAGACATCCAGTTAAGAAAACTAAATGACTTGAGGGGTCTGCTTTTTGTATTCTTGTATAGGGGCCCGATCGCATTGTCTGTGCTGACTTTGGGTTCTGTAAGGTGACGGGTTCTTTAATATTTCATTCATTCATCACTTCAAGCCAGGAGGCTGCTATGTGCATCTTGACCTGGTGTGTGGCAAGTGCGCCGAGTCTCGGACCCCAGCAATCTTCCCAAGTGTCAGACGTCACCCCATTGCAAGTTGAAGAGTGGGCACATCGGTAGAGTGGGCACCTCAGTGTTCAATTCGCAATTTAGTCCAAAATGTGAAGGGGGAAAAAAAAATCAAGAATTATGAAAATGATCTGAATTATGTTCAAATCATGTCCACTTTACATTATTTCAGTCTATTTTCCAAATTCTTCTCTTTTTACATTTTGGACAAAGTTTTTAAAAGCAACATGACACTCTTTTTATTCTCTTTTAATCATGCCAAGCTTTGAATATTGTGGCAAGCCAGGGGAAACCTCTGGGTCACCACAGCAGAGCGGGCAGACCCACAGGCTCAGGGCCTGCAGCCCATCAAGTGATCAGAGAGAGAGAGATTTACTTGCCTTTCTCCCAAGCACTCAGTTTGGTTGAGGACAAGCAGCAGTCAACATTTCTCTGGTTTCCTCATGATTGAAGATCCTCAGCTCACGTGAGATTTGATGAGCTTTGATGAACACCACACCACAATGGAACCATGTGCAAAGTTAATAATGTTTGTGACTCACCTGGTGTCTCTCCCTCCTCTCCACCCAGGGAAGCTGGGCTGCAACCCCACATCAAGTGTAACTAAATTGAAAGCCTCACCACTCTCTCTCTCTGTGCCACCTAGGATTGATATGGCCATGAATCCTTCAGCCACAGGTGGACTATGAGAGAACAGGCCCCTGGCATATGGCCTGGTAAAAGGCCCCTTGTAGAAGTATTTTGAATAGCAATAGGATCTACAGTGCATATACATAGGCTACACTTATCAATGGAGCCATGGTTCCCCCACTTTTTGGGGTAGCAGGGTTAGTGGGTCAAGGTCAAATATAACCTATCTACAATAGTTATGGCTATATATCAAGACTATGCCTGCAAGGTCAGTAAAAGTGAACTACTCAAAATGAATAAATACTACAGTTCCTTGTTCAAAGGCTTTGCTTGGTTGAGTAGTTTGTAATGGGTTTGTCTCAATGAAAGCAGTGTTGATGAGCCAGTTATAATTGTAACTAGGTACGTCTCAGGATCACACTTCTTGTTTGCCTGGGAGTAGGGGCTTTCTTCCTACCTGTTGCATCTAACTGCAATTATACAGTGTTATAAGCAGATGCAAAGCATTTATACTTGACCTTGTCATTATAAAATGCTTTATATTGTGAGTATTTAGTGCTTATAATTGGAATTTTAGTGTCATAAGCATGGCTATAAGGCATTATAAACATGGGATGCATTGCTGCTGTTACCCAGGATTCTATTGATATTAAAAAGAAAATGTACTATTGAATACTTTTTTAAAAGCAACTACTCTAGCACTTTAACTCAAATAGAGAATCATCCAGCTTCATAACATTCAAGAGGCTTCTGAAGGTGTGGATTAGGACCAACCAGATCTGTGACCATGTGTAATCACCTCCATGAACTTGATGTAACAGAGCAGTGTACAACAGGGCCATGTGCAATTTCTTAAGCACTTTAATATGCAGTATGCACTTCATATTTATAACTGTACTATTTATTAGTAATATGTAGTAGGACAATGTGCAATCTTCATTTAGTACTGGTCAATTTTCTGTTATGCAGTAGCATTTTATGTAATATGCACTAGCACTTTGTAAGAGCATTGTGCAATTTAGATTTGTATTATTTAAATCTGTGCAATCCATGTTATCTATGCAACAGCACTTTATTTACATGCACCAGCACTTTATGGTAAGCACTTTCCTTTTTTGCACACTAGCTCGACCAGTCTCTGTACTCTGTTCTGTGTACCTGTATGTATATGTCTTGAATGATCTGTGTACTTTTATTGTGTATGTTCTGTTTCTTTTCTTTTTTTGTATTTTATCTGATGTAATATCAACCTGCCAAGGGACTACAGATGGAAACTAGCCCATGGCTATAATCTGGCATATTTACGTGTATATGTTCATTAATATGCACTGTCCCTTTTTAAATAAATAAATTGAAATTGAAATTGAAAATAAAAACCTTGACTGATCACTGATTTCACATTGACCAAAGTAATTTAAGGTTTAGAAACCCTGCTCTAAGCACTGACTCTTAAGGGCTTTGTAAATAATTCAAGAATACACATTTTGGACGATTTACTAGCAGACAAAGCAGCCAGCAGGTGCAAACCTACAGAAAAAACGCTCAACATTTACACCAATAGTAATAAGCTGGTTAGAATATGTGTATATTAAAAATAAATTCACATCCAAACATGACATATCAACTAGAACATGGTTTATTTCTTTTGCTGAACAAGCACATTACTGTTTGTTTGGTTTCTTTTTTTCCTACGCTGGAGGAATCCCATTCTGATTCATCACCCAACTGATCCACTGTGCCATCCGACTCCAAGTCGTCTGAAGAACAATCCACTGCCGACTCATCTTGCGTTTTAATGGTCCGCTGCCGGTGCTGTCCTGATGTCTTCCGTTTTGTCTGTGTCTGTTTTGCCGCCTTTTTGTCCACACTTTTCTGCAGGGGGTAAAACAAAGAAAGAGAAACTCATGACTGAAAGTTCTTGTTAAACCAAGTCACAATCTGTGATTTGTCAGAGCATGTGAAGAGCGCATGGTGATTCCTAAACAACTACCACAGTGCAGAACTACTGTATGTTGTTTAGGCGTTATCATTCTAAACCTATGTCCTGGTCGTGCTGTGGAATCACAGACTGA